>NC_142669.1:17622819-17931827 GCF_026168435.1 Sesamum indicum | reverse complement strand
CTAATGCACGTGTCGAAATATATCTTCACCCTTTTTTAGGTTAATAAAGGTAAATTTAGCTAATAAAATGATATCTATTTTTAATATTTTTGTTAATATTAACAAAAATTTATTTAATAAAAAGATCTGAACGGTTTACACTAATGATGGGAGGTTTTATTTATTTATTTATTTATTGTTAATATCAATAAATTTAATAATTTTTTTTATTAATGAATAATTTTACTTATTGAACAATATTAAATGTTAAAAGAGGGAACGTAATATAATTTGTTGAATTTATATAAAATTTCTATATCGAATTTATAAAACGATTACATTAACAAGTGATGCAACTGCGACTTTTGTAGTCCACGTGTACAAGCAATTGCAGCGATGATGGAAACAGAGTGTTGTGATGGAGCAACCGGAAAAAGAGGTTAGGAATGTCGGCTGTATGTTCATTAGCTGTATGTATTTTACCCATTTTTATCTGAAAAATAAAATAAAGTATATATGTGTATATATATATATATTAATTATGTATTAACTAAATTAATTAATCTTTGGTGGAAACCGACCAACCATCATCTTCATGTTTTCTCCATAATTGTGTGGCCTGTCATCCCATGATTGGTTCATTATCTTAACAAAGGTTAGTTATATATCTTTTATATTTTTCTAGAGAGAATATTATTAAATCGTCCCTAAAAATTTAAATTCTATATCACTTGAATCACTATGTTCGCCCATGTTACAGGCTCATTAGACGACGGGGGATCAACCCAACCTGGATTCTCAACCCACATATCATCAGTAGCTTCTTCATCATTGTTGATCTAGATAATTTCCTTGTCATCTTCCTCAAACAGCATGCATAGTTGATCCCACAATGACTCGTACGCATTGATATAGAATCGGTATAGCTTCTTCTCTTATTCATTTTTAGCAACAAACGGTTAGGACTAATTAAGAAAATAGGTAAAAAAAATTGTCAATAAAAATAATAAACACAAACCACTTATAATAATTAAACAAAAATCTGGCAAATTTGCTCCCATACCCCATCTTCAGCTGTTACTTTGCGCTCGTCCACATTCCAAACAACACCCGCATGATTTCCAACCCATTGAAATGTGTAGTACCTCTTGCGAAGCTTGTCCAAATGATTGTAACCCCAACTGTAAGTAACTCGAGACGCATAAACCTTATTCACGTTGAAAATGGCCGAATGGACAACGTGCATTTTATTTGTGGAAGGACGAAAATGATTAAAATTAAACCTGCATCATTGGAAATAAAAATTATTTTATTACTTAATCAAATAATAATATGTCAATGAAATAAAAAACCTAGATGATATAGTCAAATAAAATATAAATTTTTAAAATATTAAATATGTGAAAGCGTAAATTTAATTATTATTAAATTATTCAAAAATTATTTGAAAAGTTCAATATCAACTTTAAATATACAATTTTAAAAGTAAATAATGATAAAACTGGAATTAAAATTATTATAATGAGAGTAAAATAGTAAAAAAGTGAAGTTGAATTTATTTACAGAATAGTCAAAGTAGCTAGAAGCACCTTCAAAGTGTTTGGTTTCGATTTTGGGCCATCTCAAAATATTTCCATATTTGGGTTGAATTATTCTGCCCATTTTTTACTAGTTTTTTTAGTGTTTTGGAATAGTGTTGTGATTAGAAAATACTATTTATTTTAATCCACTCACAACTAAATAAATTATATACATACTCATACATATATATATATATAAATGTATATCGTGATTTGATAATGAACAATATTTTTTGTCTCCCACTAAACAACATCAAACATAATATACTTATTTTATATTATCTCCAAAAATAAATCCAAACATACATACTTATTTATATTTGCTTTTCTCTCTCTATCTCTACAAAACACACCAAAATAAATTAAAAATGAAACCAAACATAGTACTTGGGCTTTTGGCCTAAAAGCGTTTTTTTTTCCTAAATTGCATTTTTTTTTTGTCATTTCAGAAGCAAAAGCTGGCATTTCAAACAATTCAAAAGTGTTTTTTTAGAGTCAGAAGTTGAAAAACGCTTTTTTGAAGCACACACAATTACTCCCATAATGACGTTAACGCTTTTTGGGATGTCTGTGTAATCTCCCACAATGATGTTGACGTTTTCTGGGGATGTCTGTGTAATCTTTCAAAAAATAGATGGTGATTTGTGTAAATAATGTTGATTTTTGGAGTGTTTATATAATTTTTTAAAAGACATAAAAAATTTGTGCAAATAAATTATAGGTTAGGAATGTAGATCTAATTTTCTGGAATAATTATGATATGATTGATTTGGTCTGATTAGGTTTAGTCAAAAGAAAACAAAAAATCCAATTTTCACGGGCGAGTTGAGACGCATCTTGCTGTTTGATTATGTCCAATATAAAAGATCAAAGTTCGCATCAGATTATACTAAGGCTATATTCAAACCGATGAATTTGAGATTATGAATTTAAATTTTTAGTAACAAACTTTCTTAAATTGTCTGAGTAATTCTTAATTCAAAGAATTTCAAATACTTCACATCTGAATTTCAACTATGTTTTATTAAATATGGATGAATTTAAATTTTTTTAATGTGAAGTCTTTCGAAACTATTTATTTATACTAATTGTGTTATTTACAAACAATTAATGTGGTTTTTTTGTTTTTCAACTTTTTATATAATATTGTATATACACTTATATATAATATAAAAGAGACATAATTTGATAATAAACAGTATTTTTTGTCTCCCAAAAATACAATATTAAATATATAATATATATATTTATATATAAAAGAACAGTGATTTTTGTCTCTCAAATCCCAATATCAAACCTACACCACTTATTTTAAAATATTTTAAATTATTTCAAAACATAAATTCCAAACACCCCATTCATCTCCAACACACACTTATTTATTTCTAATTTTCTCTCTCTATCTCCAAATTATCAAAAAATAAAATAGTGAAAATACAAATTCAAACGCTATGTGAATGTTTAATAATGGCCTATGTCCAAAAAAACCTTAATTATAACTAAACGGGCCAAGATTAATATGGCCCATTTACAATATTTTACCACAATTTCGTCGCGTTAACCCGAATAAGGCTCAGTTGCATTAAGCTACTAGATTGATGAGGCTCCGTATAATTAATAATAATTATTTATAATGATTTTTTGATCCTTAATTATTAAAATGTAGATAATAATAAATTTCTTCTAGTGCAATTTTGATCTACTATGCGTTTCGATGGAACTGCAATTATGAGTCCACTATATAAAAAAGGGATAATTACACTTCTTTCACCTGAAGTTTGATATAATTACATTTAAATTTTTTGTGGTTTGAAAAATTACATTTAACACCCTTAAGGTTTGCTTCCGTCTAACAAATATATCCCTCCATTGGTCCAAATTCATCGAATTGGCTAATATTAACAAAAAAGAAAAAACAAATTGAATGAAAATTGATATTTATCCTCGATTGACTTATTACCAGCTTATTGCAAGTTAAATAAATTTTTTTTCGAAGTAAACTACCCTTATAACAGTGAGTATATACTTTCTCACAGGCATTAACGTGTGAAGACGTATGATGGTAATTTGGTCATAAAGAAATTATTTAAACTGCTATAAGTCAATAATATGTCAATTGAGGAAAAATATAGTTTTTTTTTTTTGTAAATATAAGCCAGTTCGATGAATTTTGACTAACGGGGGAACTTATTTATTAGATGAAAGCAAAACTCATGGTGCTAAATGTAATTTTTTAAATTACAAAGAATCTGTATGTAAGTATACCAAACCTCAAGGGAGAGAAGTGTAATTATCCCTATAAAATACTAGCCATCACCATTGTATTGAATGCAAAATAAATTCTTGTCCAAAACATATTGGACATGCCTTCAAAACGTGTCAAACACGCATAGTGTATAAAACGCCTTGTCCCTTTTTTTTTTCTTTGGACATACGGAGGCCCTATCTGATGCGTGTCCGAGCCACGTTGGTATCTAACACTATACCATATAATTTTTTAAAGTGTACGACTCTCCTCTTCTCCAAACCTTATAATCACGAAATTTCTTAAATCTCCTAACCTTGTCAACAACAGTACTGTCTTCATTTAATTGCCCCCTATTTTCCATTCGTAGCATTAAGATATCCACACAATCAATTAATTTTGGTTGCTCAGTCAACATTAATTTATAATTTAAAAAAAGTGATCAATTACATGGCAAGTATATCATCAAAGTCAACTGTATAATAAGTGTAGTATACTTATTATGCGATTGGTGTATAATTTAGGAAAAGTGACTAATTGCATGACAAGTTTATATGATGTGCAGAATCAATTATATAATAAGTGTAATACACTTATCGTATGATTGATGTACAGCTCAAGAAATTAACCAATCACATGATAGATATATATATATATATATATATATATCACACTTAGCATGAGATCAGTGTGGCTCGAAGAAATGTTTGGTACATAATAATGATGGAATCTTTTACATCGCCTAACCATGCCAACAACCGGACCATCTCCATTTAATTGTCTGACATTTTCATGTATTTAATGCAATCAACAAATTTTGGGTGCTGAGCAATGGAAAATGAAATCCGAAGGAAGCCGAGAATCCTCTGCCTCCACAGCTTCAGAACTAGCGGCAGAATCTTCCAGATGATGATATCACGGTGGCCGGAAAATGTCACCGGCGAGTTGGATTTAGTGTTCGCGGACGCACCTTTCCCCGCTGAGGGCAAGTCTGATGTTGAAGGGATCTATGATCCTCCGTACTTCGAGTGGTTCAAATCCGACAAGGTACAATACAACACTCCCCTTGTCCTTTTCAGGAATTTCAATTTTTTTTAATTAATATCAACAAAAATTAAATAATTTTTGTATATATGATTTCAGTTTTTGCCTTAACAGCTGGACTAAGATATCATTGATAAGAAATATCAAAATTATAAAGAATAGCAATTTACCTTTTTGTTTTTTTTTAAAAATACAACAATTTACCTCTTTGTCTTTTTAAAATAGCAACAATTTATCCCTATGTGTTTTTCAAAATGAAGCAAGTTACCTCCTTAGACATGGAGATAAATTTTTTCATTTTAACGAACACAGAGGGTAAATTGCTATTGTTTTTTTTGAAAGAGGGTAATTTGCTTATTTACAATATTACAAGAAAATAAATTGCATTTAAACCCATTTTCGCTTCTTTTAGATTTTAAGGTAATCGCATAGAAGCCCTTGTAAAATTATTAATAACAAAAAACTCTTTAATTTGTTCTAATCACTCGATCAACTTTTGGGCGAAAAGAAATTCAATTTTTTGTGGCTAAAATGATTAAATCAAATTTACTATTAATTGATTGTAAGAAACTATCTTTGCCTAAAAATTATATATTTGTTGGTGTTGCTTACCATCGGTTTTTAATTATTTTCAAGATATAATAACAAATATTATTACTATAATTTTCTCAATTTAATCTAATCATTTAGTACTTAACTAGTATCGGTTGATGTAAAATTTTTTTTTTTTTTTGTATAAATTACGGTTACCTTTATTGAAGTTTGGCATAATTACGTACTCCTAGTTTATTTTAAAAATTACAAATACTCCCTTAAATAGAAATAATTATATAGTCCCTAAATAGTGAAGTGGGCTTCTCTATTTCCCTCGTTGAAATATTTTAAAAATAAAAAAAAATATTTAAAAAATATAAAAAAAGTGAGGGTGGATAAAATAAATTAATCCATAAGGAACATTAGTACATAAAAATATTTTAAACAATACTAAAAATATATAAAATTTCAATTTATAATTCCGAAAGGTCATTTTGATCAGTTTATTACAAAAATTATATGTAAACCTAACGGCATATGTTCGTTGTTAGACGGGTGTTAAAATTAGAAAGTATTGTAGTTTTTCAAACAATTAGAAAATATTAGTAATTATGTCAAATTTCAGGAAATGTAACTCTAATTTAACCCCCCCCCCCTCTTTATATAATATGTAATTCATTGTATCATTTCAATTTCAACACACTCGAAATTTGAAAACTGACAATACATCATAGCTCGAACCAATAAACAAGTTTAGCAACAAACACTTGACGTATATATTTTTGTTCGAAGATATTTATTGTAGGGGTGGCAAAATGGGTTAAGACCCATGGGTTCAACCCAACTCAATTAGTTTTTGATTGGGTTGGGTTGGATAGATTATATTTTAAAATGAGTTGATATGGATAGAAGTTAAATAAAATTATATTTTGTATGGGTTGATAATGAGCTTAATATGGGTCTTAATAATGAGCTTAAACAAACGACGGTTAAAGACACCATTGATCAATTTTTAAATGTAGCAAAAAATATCCTTCGACTAATAAGATAATTGATTTACGTTTTTTCTTCTTTTATTTGATAACTAACTTATTTAATTTTCAAAGTTTTGCATTAACTAAATTTGTTTATATATTTCACTTTCCAAATTTTGAAGCTTTGATTTCTTCTTTCTTTCTTTCTTTTTCTTTAATATAATATATTAATTTATATATTCTACGCTTAATTAAAATATATTTAAAATATGAAAGATTATTCATTATAATGCACATAAAATGACGTACCATAATGCTAATTTCTAAAAATATAGAGAGGTAAAAGAATAATTTGTTTATTTGCAATATTATAGGGGGAAGTTTGCATTTTTTTCGAATTAGAATATATACCCACATTCGTGGCGGGTTGAATTTTCTATTCCAAAGTCTATTGTATATTTTATTTTCAATTAATATATACATCATGTATATATAGATAATATCATATATTATATTTAAAATAATATTTTATACGCGTGATATGTATATATTAAATCAAATTGAAGATGTTATGTTCAGGAATTCAAGGAATTCTACGATTTCGAAAAGTGCTTGAATTACCTTGAAGATTTCATGTTGACGCATGGACCATTCGATGGTGTGCTAGGTTTCTCCCAGGTAATATTGTTTTACCTCAAATTTGATTTAAAAAAAAAAATTGATGGTTGAATTATTAATTTTTTATTTTAATATTATAAATTTAAATCTCACAAAAAATAAAACACTCATACTTTATTTATTTATTCTTTTACATACGCTTCCACCCAGATTAAAACTCAAAAGCTCTCATAAAAGATTTTGATCACAACCTATTGAGTTCTCTTCTAGTGGGCGAGCTCATACCTTATGTAGGTGTATAATAGGTTGATCGGATCGGGTTAAAACACCTTATTAAGTGAAAACTGAAAAGAAACATTTCTGATAAAGGATTAGGATAATTATACTCTCTTCTCCTGAGTTTGATGTAATTATATGTAGGTCCCTTGTAGTTTGAAAAATTACATCTAGTACTCATAAGATTTGATTCCGTCTAACAAATAAATTCATCATTTAGTTAAATCCACTAAATTTGTTGACATTGATAAAAAAAAAAAAAAGAAAAGCAAAAAAAATCTATATTTACCTCCGATTGACTTATTACTAATTTATTGCAGGTCACATAAATCTTTTTATGATCAAATTATCCTCATACGCCTTTTATGCGTTAATGCATGTGAGCGGATATATTTTTACCGTTATAAGGATAATTTAGATGGAAAAAATTATTTGACCCGCAATAAGTCAATCAAGAATAAATATAAATTTTCATTCAATTTTTTATTATGCAGTCCCATTAAAAACTGCATGATCATGAGTTGAGTGAAAAAGTTTATTTCTGCAGATGTTTTTGAAGCCTTGCATTCACAGTGAGGGATAGGTTGCAAATGATTAAGCTCGTCCCAAAGTCTTTTAAGTTTGGCCTAATATGTTGATACAAACAAGTTTTCTTGTGAAATAGATACAATTTCCCTCTGAATTTGATAAATCGTATGTCCATTACTCTCACCAAAATAACTTTCTAATTCAATCAATAATTCCCTCGTTGAATTAGCATACAAGAAGCTTTCAACAATATCTTTAGAAATTAAATTAAGTATCCAAGAAGTGACCATACAGTCATTTCTTACACATGTTTCGTAATCCTCTGAATTCTCTTGCGGTTTTGTTGCTCTTCCATTGATGAAGTCGACCTTCATTTTGGCCCCTAGTGCTATACGCATTGAACGGCTCCAAAATAGGTAATTCTTGCCATTTAGGAGGGATGATACCAGGCATAGTCTTGGATTTTCTGAAGCTTGAATTCTCAAGATATCAGCTTCTTCTGTGATTTTTTCAATCTGTATGGCTTAGTTTCTGAATCAGTCATGGTTGTTGATTTGTGGTTCTTGATGGGCAAGTTTAGAAGGGAAGTTGAGAGGGGAAAAAAACGCAGAACCAAGAAGTGGCTCTGGTATCATATCAAGAAACAAGAAGAGAAATTTTCATCTCTGTAAATCTTGTAATCAAATCGAAGTAAAGAGTACAAAATGAGCTTCAGTACATATACAAACCAGCAAACGGTTGCTGCGCTCAACCAACTCAACGACTACTTTAAAGTGTTAGAACCTAAAAACGTAATACACTTATAAAAACGCAATAGTGCTTATAGACAGAGAAATGCGAGAAACACACAACTGGTTATAAGTAAAGAACAGCAACAAAAATGCTATCACGCTTTTCTGCATCACTTCAGTTTAGACAAAACGTCTTCTTCTTCCTTCAGTCACAGTGCTGTAATGTGTTCAATTCTAGCTTTGAACAGCTGCAAGCTTCAGCTATCTTGTCAGTTTAATCTAATTTATCTTCTTAACCAATTCAAATTTAATTTTATTGAGGTTAACCCATTTTTTTTGTTGTTACAAAATGAATAAATTACCTCGTATAATATATGACGATACCCAAAACCCTTTTCGAGTATATCAATAATTTTAGAAACACAATCAATCAAAATTAATAAATTACAAACTACTATCTAAGTAGACAGACATTAATTCCTATATGTGGAACTCGAAATCAAAACCCAAGTGATTAAGTAATAATTAAAAGCATTTGAAACTTTATAAAATGTATTTAAGGTCATTATTTTAGAAAATGGACTTATAGGATTTTCATAATAAAATGTTATAAGTCTATAAGTGCTTCTAGGAAAAAAAACACGAGTTCTTATTTTATTTTTAAATAAAAAATAATTTAGTTGTAATCTTATTATATACAAATTGTAACTATTTATACTTTATATATTTACTGTCCTACGAGCTTATAAAATTGTTATCCACTCAATGTCATGAGTTCAAGTCTCATTGAAAATGACAACATCCAACTTGTAATATTTGATCTTGTAAGAAAAGATTGAGTACGATTCAATAGGTAGTATGTAAATAGAAAATCACTTCTCCTTTATAACTGGGGGTTTGTAACAAGGCTATATATAATTTTAAAATACTATTTATAACCTTAAATATTCGTACCAATAAAATTAATTATTTATTTTAAATGATGCACATTATCTTTTAACTGTCAATATACTATTATATTTATCCATAACTATTATCTATGTTAATTACTTGATTCGCTTTCAATCGTATTTTGATTTTTATTTTTAGTCAATTTGTATAGGATCTATCTAATTATATATGAGCAAGTACTGTATGAGACAGTAAAATTGTGCCGAATATATCGATTATATTCGCGTAAGTAATGCATGTCATAATAACTAATTATATATATATATATATGTAGGGTGCGACTTTGGCAGCAGCATTGCCTGGAATGCAGAAGGAAGGAGTGGCACTTAGCAAAGTTCCTACGATAAAGTTCTTGATAATAATATCTGGTGGGAAATTTGGAGGTGCCAAGTTCGGGCTGCCCAAACTTGCTGCCAGGGCATTTTCTTCTCCGGTCAACTGCCCGTCCCTTCACATAATAGGTTTTTTTTTTCCATACTACTTTGTTACTACAATTACAAATATATAAACTTATTCTTTAGTTTTTTGCTTTAAGATTTTCTTATAAAATTATCCACGTATTTAATTAAATTTCGGCATATTGATATATTGGATGACAAAATTTACAAGAACTTTTCAACAAATCTAGTTGAAAACTCTTAAGTTTTAGAAACAATTTATGATATGTTTACACAAACTACTTTTATTTTTGTATAATTATAAAAATCATTCTTGATGGTGAAAAAGGGACTGTTTGTGTAATAATACTGACGTTGCTAGGAGTATATGTGTTATTTTTTTTTGAAAAATAAAAATGATTTATGTGAATAATATTGATATTTCTGATCGATGTATGTATAATTTTTAAAAAATTATAGATAATTTATAAAAGAACATCACAGATCAAAACATATAGGTGTAATTATCCAATAATTTATTGTTTCAGGTGAGCTTGACTTCTTGAGGGATGAGAGTAAAGCTTTAATGAGGTCTTTTGTGGATCCAGTTGTAATTAAGCATGCCAAAGGACACTGTGTGCCAAGACTGAGTAAGTCCATATGTCCTACTAATTTGCATTGTCCTAATTTAAGGTTTATTTTTTGGGAAAAAAAATATCTTGTCATTATAGCAATAGATTTCTACATGGAAAAAATTGTATCCAAATTTAGTATTACATATAAGTGAATTGTCTTTGATAGTGAAAATTATTATATATTAAGATTGATGTGCATAAAAATAAGATAGTCTAGAAAGACTAAAAAAAGGCCAAAACAGCCCAAGAAGAAGAAGAAAATACAAAATCCATGGTGCCGCCAAGGGGCCCAGCTCGGGAGAAGGCTCAAGAGGCCCAGACAAACCTCCCCAAAAAGTAGGAATCCAATTGATCGAATTTGATAGGGCCTTGATTCAAGAGGTCTCATGGGCCCACAAGGAGGCCCAGGCAGACATCCCCTAAAAAATAGAGGACCAACAGGTCCTCAAGGACACCTGGTAGGCTGCCCCTAGAGAGAAGGACTATAAACCTTAATAGATTTGGAATCCAGCTGAGAAAATGCTCCTCAACCACCTCTCTGAACATCCATGGGGGACTTAGCCTTATACCCCAGAAGATCGCAATAAACTCCAACAAATCCCCTGAGTTTTAGGGGTATCCTCAGCTACCCCTCAAATCCGAAGGGATAAACCAGCCACTGAAGGACTCCACCAAATCTAGGGGAGGATCAACATTATCCAACAACTTTGAGGCTATGATCCCCCCATATTCATTATCTTCTCCAATAATCTTGTAGTTGCCTATAAATAAAGCTCTACCCCAGTGGGAGAAGGACATGCACATTGACACGATCACAGACACACAATCACATTCACACATTGACACAACCAGAAGGACACGACCACTATCCTTCTCACCTTTTTGTTCTCATATTAGCTTAAAGGAGCATTGTAATTCATACTTAGAGTTTTAATTCCGTATCAACCTCTCTTGTACACACAAATCAAGCAATAATACTCTCTTCTTTACTCATTTCACTTTTTTACCTTCTAGCACTTGTTTCATCACTTCTCACTTCAAGTGGACCGAGCACATCGCATCATTTATTCGGTATGTGCATTTTTTGCATGAACCAAAGGCAATAACTTTCAAGTTCATCAGTGACCGATTGTTGAAGCTGTCAAAACTAATTACTGATTTTACAATTGTAGCAGTAGTGAAACCAGGTTCAATACCAAGAAAACTACAAATTAATTTCTCGATGAAGTTGCAATACTAAATGGCGGGGGGGGGGGGGGTTAGTTAAGAATTACTACTAACTAATAGAAACTAAACCGAAAGCAAAGATAAATTATTGGAAGAAATCAGAAGATAAGAAATCCGACCCAAGGGAATGTATCACCCAATCATTATGTTAATTATTGATCGCATAAGATTAATTTCACACCCAAACATTCAACCTTGAAATCTGTTAAGATAGCCATAATAAATTCATGTTTTCCTATTGTAATTGACTTGATTCAAGTATCTAAATAAAAATTCATTATCTCACGATTGGGCACGATAGCGTCCCATATCAATTCAATAATAACATTTGCATCAGTGAGAACAGTTGAACCTAAATCAAACAATTGAGATAGTTACAATCATCTAACCTAGTTTTCTCGTCCTTACAAATAATTCATATGAAGCACACAATTAACTTTTTTGCTGCTTGTACTACTTATTCATGATAATTATGGATCACGGAACTTATGGATAGCAGGAGAACAATTAATATCGAATCGAAATGTTAGATCCGTCAATATTAATCATTCTGTAAGATGTAAATCAAGACAAGAAATACTCAATGAAATCAGATTAAAACTAAAATCTCAAAACATAACAATTGTATTTAATGTTCCCTTGAATCAGAAAATGGAATTAGCTACACATCATGTGTGTAGAAAACCCTAGATAACATAAACTAAGAAGAAGAAGAAAAAGAGGAAAGATGACCTAAACTAAGAGACTAACAAAATATGAAATTGGATACATAATCTTCAGTCTTCACATCCCTTCTGTGGCTATATGCAATACAAGTTAGTCTTTTCTCCTTTTTGTGTGTGTTTTTAGGTGGTTTAGTTTAATATTCAATATTCAATATTTTGAGGGGGCGAAGTGCAATTTCCCCTTTTCATGTTACCCGTTTTTCTCTTGTTGTTGTTTCTGCAGCTGGAGAAGACGCTGACAAGATGCTCCAATTCATCACAAAATACCATTGCATGAAGAGTCGAATTTGAGAACTGCCCACATTTATTTTCGAGTAAATTGCTGTGGACTCTTGTAAATTGATCATAATTATAGATATTTTTTTATTATTTAAAAAATTATAAATATTTTTTTAAAATCAATGATTGTCTAATAAATACTTTTTAGTGATAGCCCATTCCAGGAGTATTTGTTAAATTGATCATTAATTTTATGGAGATGTTTGTAATTTTTTAAATAATAAAAATGTATCTATAATTATGAAAATATTTAGAGAAATCCGTTATAATTTACTCGTTATTTTTGTTAGTTTTTGTATCCCGTCATTATCAAATTATGAATTTATGCATAACAGTGAAACCTTTTTTTAACCATAGAAGTCAGTGAATCATCTTCGTTGTATGTGTTTTGCTTTATCATGATTGAGTAAATAAGTGATAACCATTTAAATTTTTTTAATTACTTGAAGACAACTGTAGACAATTAAAATTTTATACCCAATTGAATGATAACAAGTTTAAAGTAATATATTAGTTATCAATTATATTTAATTATTTTTTATTTATATTTTAGAATTTATTAAATTAATTTCAAGTGTAAATAGTTAATATAATGATATGTTAATATATATTTGGTCGTCAAATCAATGGCTGACAAGTGTTACAATTGGCATGTTTCGACTAATCAAATTATGTTTCGTAGTAAAATATTCAAACCAATCAGATGGCACCACGTCGAGCAATTGCATGTACGCTCTAGTCAAATCAAGATAAATAATTTGATATTTATCTCTTTAAAAAATATAAATATTAAAGAGATAATGTTAAATTAATTGATCATATCTTGCCAAATATTGTTTATCTCTTTAAATTAAATTATAAAGAGATAATACAAAAAGTGTTCAAGTGTACCACAATTTTACCTATTAACACCTATATAGAAGGGTTCTGTAGCTCATTCAAAATATACAGAGATAGAGAATGACGACCCAAGCAAGCAAAGAAGGATAAATAATTCTCTCCACGTAGTTCCTTGAGTTTTTAAAAAATATTATAGCATTTAATTTGGAATTACAGGTGCTAAGCCATCAAATTAACATTATTAATATTCAAATATGTTCTCATAAAGATGCAAGTGACAAATCCACTCCAAATCATTAAGTTTCAAGTCAAGACTATAGTTTAATTTAAGATTACAGGTGTGAGCCTCGAATTAATATTATATAAATTCAAAATCAAATCTACGGGAGATCAACACGAAAATTTAACTTTTGAATTTGTCAAATATATTTTTTTGAATTTCTATAACATAGTGAAATTTCATGTAATTTTCTCTTATTTTCTTCATAGTAATGAGATGTGTCTAAAATAGTTTTTATTTTAAATGGCAAAAAATTCTCCATTATCAATCAAATATATCGGACGAGATAAAATAGAAAAACATTGAGGAGCAATCGCGGCCATAGATTTCTCAATGCCAAAGGCAGAGTCCCATTGTTACTTGGACCGTCCGAGTCAAAAAGAAACTAGTCGTAATTGGACCGTCACGCTCTTTTCCCTTCCCGCGTTAGATTCTCCGGTTACCCGTACACTCATAGACCCACCTACCGCCACCGGGATTATCGGTAACCTTGTCCCAACTTCAAAGTCAGACATCATCCAATGGTTAAACCCGAAAAACCCCAAGTACGAGGTGTTTGACAAGCGCACAGATCCACGCGCCATCTCACGCGCTGCCACCACTCAAAAATATAGAATTTTTGAAATTAATTTTTTCATTTTCTTCCCATTCCCGTGAAAGTGATGGAGCAGCCGTCGAAGAAGATCAGTAAGGAAGAGAACGCTGAAGAAATGAAAGCAGTACCATTGGAGTCGGATTACAAAGATCCGAGCCCGCCTCGTGGACCCGACCCTGACCCGAAGCCTGATGGCGGTGCATTAAAGCCAGGGGATAATGCCGATATTAATAATACTCGTGGTGGTGGCACTAATGGAGATTTAAAGGAGAGGAGTATCGAATCGGGGGTGGAGGAGAATAGTATTGAATCGGGGGCGGAGGGTTTGAAGACGAAAAAATCGGTGAGGTGGAGCGAGGAGTTGGTGATGGAGTCGCCGGTTCCAAGGGATTCGAATCGCGGATCCAGCAATCCCTACGTCAATTACTCGCCCGCGCCCGCCGCCAATCCCTCGTCTTTCAATTTCAAAGGTCAGGGTTTCTCTATGCATGTAGGGTTTAATAGGAGTAGAAAGATTGGATTTTTCTCCTTGGATTTTGCGTGGTCTTTGCGGTTGAATAGGGGGTTGTTACATTTTGTTTGTTGTGTATATAAATATTTGTTTATTTATATACATACACGCATGTATATACGTATATGTGCATAGAAATTGACGGGAAAAGGGTTGATTTGCGTGTTGATATATCTCGATTTACTCTGGATATGTCGTGTGATTTGTATTTAGTTTCAGACAAAGAGTGATTGAACTTTGAGCTGGGGGACGGGTTGGTCTCTTTTTACCCCTTCGAAATCCTATACATGTATATTCATCTAGTTCTGATTTTTGTCTGTCATTCTTTTGATTGATCGTGGAGGAGTTTCCAGTCTTCTTGTATTTAGAATTGTAAATTTGTTTAAGGACAAGGAAACTGGTCTGCTTATTTGATGAATTGTTTGCAGTTGTAGTCGATATAATTTGAATTCATAAATGGTGTTGTCCGATAGATGAAAGACTGAATATCATGATTTCTGGTTTTCAGAAACTATGGGTAGTGTGAAGAATGTGCTTGGAAGATGGGGGAAGAAGGTGGGAGAAGCAACTAGAAAGGCTGAGGATCTTGCTGGGAACACTTGGCAGCACTGTAAGCATGTTTGATTTGCAATTCCTCGTGCTTGTTTTTATCTACTTTATACTAAGTTAATGAATATAACGAATGCTATGCACTTGCTGTGTTGCTTATTAATTGTTTTTCCTTTCGATGGAAGATGCTTTATGCTTATTAGATGAAGTTGGAATGATAAATAGCAATTTACACAAGTGGTAGGCGGAGATGGGTGGGATGCTGGCTTTTGGGCAGAAAGATGTGGTTTGATGCAGGGCCTCCAAGGTCGTCAGATAAATGGAGGTGTGGAGGAGTAGGGAATGACTTTCTTATACAGCTTTTGAAATTCGTGGATTCGAGTCAATTAAACTAAGAAACTGTAAAATCTCAATATCTTGTATATGAATCAGAGATGTCCAACTTGAAATTTCCTTTACTCAACATGAAAGAAGTTTATGGCTACGTAGTAAGTGTGATATGTAGAATAGCAACTGTTTTACCAAACAAATGAGGAAAATAGATGCAAGAACCCTATCTTTCCATGCTTTAAGTGTCTTCCTTTTGGATGCGCATTTTCACAAGTCAACAGATTACTCTAGGTGAAAATTATCATCTATTTCTGTAATAGATCTACTTACCCATGGACAAAAACATACTTTGCATTCACGTTTGTCTAGTTTTTTTGAACCTTTTCTTGCATAATTATAATTACAAATGCAGTAGTAGGTGATATTAAATAAAAGCATAAATTCATTTTGTATCATAGTAATGTAACCTTTATGGATTATCATGGCCTGTTCTTGCTCTTGCCTACTTCTCGTCTTCAATTTTTCCTTTTTTTCTATTCTTATCTTTTGTGCTTTTTACAGGTAGGGTAGTTCCTAAAATGTTCTTAATCCTTTCTTTATCTTCTTCTGGGCTTCACTGTTATCTTCTATGTTTCATATTCTCTTGGTTTTTCTATATTTTGATTTGCTTAGTGAAGACAAGCCCTAGTCTGGCGGATGCTGCCCTTGGAAGAATTGCTCAGGGAACCAAGGTTCTAGCTGAAGGTGGTTATGAAAAAATTTTTCGGCAAACATTTGAGACAGTTCCAGAGGAGAAGCTGATAAATTCATTTGCATGTTACTTATCTACATCTGCTGGTCCAGTCATGGGGGTTTTGTATGTCTCTACTGCAAAGCTTGCATTTTGTAGTGATAACCCGCTATCATACCAATCTGGTGATAAGACTGAATGGAGCTATTATAAGGTATCTCTGGATGTATTTTCTTTTTCTTCTCTTTTCTTTTGTTTTTGTGTCTGATGTTATACCACTTTTTATTCTTAAGGTGAGTATGCACAGACCGTAGAATATGATAAAGTATAGTAGACTTAGGAAATATGTTACCGACAACTCTGGCTTTCACCATCTCTTGTTCTTCTCTCTGTAATTCTTTGCTGCATCCTGGCTTTGCCACCTGCAAAATTCTGACTGGTGAACAACTCTCTAGATTCTGCAATATTTGAAAAGAGAGAATTTTTATATTAAATTGGGGAGAGAGATTTTGCTATGGTTATGATCTTAACTCTTGAGTTCAAATATTTTGCTACATAAATTATGAGAATATCCTATCGGCCCTGAAGTTCTTTTCTTTGCTCATGGTTTTGTTTGTTTTCTCTTTTACACCTAAAGACCTAATACTTTTACTAAATTTTGGCTTGTAGTAAGAGCTTATCAGGCCTCTGAAACCATGCTGTGAGAATTCATGGAATTCTGTTTATTTAGCTATAGGACTTCCTATCTACTGTTATTTCCTTAATGTGTTTTTCTTTCTTTATTTAGCTTTGATTCATAAGGGCAGAAGTGTTGGTACTACAAGACTTTAGTGTTAGACTGCAGACAAGTGTTGCCGTTTTACATTGGTTTCTGAGGATTTGTCATTCTCCTATCGATCCTCTAATATAGTAAAAATTTCTACTTCTCATGAGTTTTTGCTAAGCAACACTAAGTGTGGGAGTGTGTAGTAAGAGGGTTATTCTGTTTCTCATATGAACTCCAGGGACATCTATCAGCTTCCGTTGTGCTCTCTCTGTGAAATATCTAGCTTAATAATAGCAGACGAAAAGTATCAATTATATATAACCACAATATCTTGTGATTGGTTGAAATCATTTTCAGCAACGGCCAGCAAATTGATCCGACTTAGAATGGTGTCAATCTTCTATTCATCTCCTTTGTAATTGCTGAGCTAGCTGGCCTCTTGTATGGCTTGCATTAGACTAATCATTTTATTTCTTGGTCCAATGAGTTGCGATGTATTACATCTTCATTTCTGCTTTTGACAGGTTGTCATCCCATTGCATCAACTAAAAGCTGTCAACCCTTCAACAAGTAGAACCAACTCAGCGGAAAAATACATCCAGGTGATATCGGTTGATAACCATGAATTTTGGTATATGGGCTTCTTAAATTACAGCAGTGCAGTAGAATGCCTGCAACAGGCCTTACAAGCTCGGGACTTGCAATCGGTATAAATCTCATTTACATATCTTGCAAAAGAAGAGTCTTCCTCATTGAAGGAACATGTGTGGTCATCATCTGTTGCATACGGTCCGAACATAAATCTCATCAATTGTATTGCAAATTCGCCTTGTTAAAGATGTCTGCTTGTGTTCGTGATTACTACTGTTTAGCTGTGAAAACATTTTCTGTCGGGAACATAGTAAGATGATTGTGCTGTCATTCATATTTGCATCATTGTTCTTATGTTTAGTCAAAGCAGCACAGTGTATTGTAATGAATATTTCCTGTAAGAACCCTTCCATACAAATGCTGGTTTCACATGCTAGTTCTCTATAGAATTCCCACATAAGTCATCGTTTGTCCAGCGTATGCATTCATGTTATTCAATGGCTGCCGCACACTGACTTGCTATTCATGGTTGTCTTGCAAAGTATGATTGAGACAGTCGGTATGATTTGGCGATTAAGAAACTTGTATATTTTCTCGAAGTTGATTCTGTTTAGAAGTTCTGGAACTGTGGGCTAAGTGATTCGCTGTCCTGCTGATGCTAAATACCGGGCGGTTAGATGATTTTTACATGCGCCATTTTCAAAAATTTGAGGGGCCATGTGACAATTATTTATCCAACCAAGATATACAGTATCGAGTGTAGTATGAATTTATCCTCAATGGTCATGGTTTATTATAAATAAAATAAATATTTTTATGATCAAACTACCCTCATATATTTTTATGCATTAATGCATATGTGGAGGTATATATTTTCACCGTTATGAAGGTGATTTAGTCGGAAAAAGAATTATTTAACCTGCAATCAGTCAGTAATAAGCCAATTGAGAATAAATATCAATTTTTATTAACTTTTTTGTTAATATGAGCAAATTTGGTAAATTTTGACAAACAAAGGAATTTATTTATTAAACTAAAGCAAATTTTAAGGGTACTAGATATAATTTTTCAAACCACGTGAAGGAGAGGAGAGTATAATTATTTCTTTTCATTTTTTTCTACTTTTTTCTCATTGACTAATCGTTTCAATTAAATCTGATTGGAGTCTATCATATTTAATAAACATAGTTCAAATTTAGTATCCAAGAATTTATAATCCTTTTAGGTCTTGTTTTGTTTGGATTGGGCTGGATATTTTGAGATATCAATCTAATTCCCTATTTACTTGTATTTGGTCCGGTTTTAGTGATATTACTTGAGCCTAAGATAGATGATGATAAAATGATAATTTAAATTCCACCAAGCATGATGGGATTTATTATCTCATCAAGCCTACTTGAGAGGAATTATATTTAATTTTATGTATTTATCCCTAAATGTAAAAATGTTTGATTTGAAATAACCCCATATTTCAAGATATTTACAAAATTCCTGATTTCTGTTTCTGGTTTATTTCTCAAATGTAATTTTATCTCAAATTTTATCAATATAAATAAATAACATATATTAATCCTATCCTTCAAAGTAAATGAGGTCTTAATCTAAAATTAGTTTAAAAAAAAATTTAAGGATTGCAGTAGGAATGATTTTAAATTTATTAATTTAAATGTAGCTTTAAAAGGGATTAAAATGTCTTTCTAGTTCTGCTTCAATCATGTATATAACCAGACAAATACGATGGACTAGTAAATATATATATTTTTTTTGGGACATCAATGGATGGTATATATTGATCCAAATGAAATCTCATTGTACTTCAACTTATCTCTTTATTCTTAAAATTAACATTCACTACACCAAATGTACCATTAGAACTAGGGTATGTACAAAAGAAATTGATAAATTACAATCACCTCATTTGAGAATTGGCATAATTATAAATACTTCATTATTGTTTGAAATTATAAATACTTTCTTGATTTTAACATTTGTCTAACAAATAATTTGTTAATCTCTATTAGGTTCTTATCGAATTTTTTTCATCAATTGTCAAAATACCCTGTTAGATTATAAATTATATTTTTATAATTTTTAAAATATTTTTAATATTTTCTATGAATTATTTATTTTATCCAACTTCAGATTTCTTAACATCTTTCAAATATAAATTTGATGCATAACAGAAATTTGGACACATCATAAGATGGAAGGATCTTCAAGAAAATTCTAAAATTATCAGAGGATTAGCCATGTAAACAGAGGTTAGCACTCTGATACTTAAGGCAGTAACGGATTAAAGAAGAAATAATAGAAAAAACTTGAACTAAAGTGAGAATAATGGTATAAAATGATGATAAGGTGTATGTATTCGTATGGAGTGCAAAATATAGATTTAAAATAGCCTAAAATTCAAGAGGAAATGGAGAGAACAAGTGAGAGTTTCAGAGTAAAGAGTGATGTTACCAAGTGACTGCACAAGGTCTCTATTTATATACGTGTATGGAACAGGATACTGAGGTTCCTGTGGAGTATCGTATGCCATTGGAAAGTCCTTTAAGTTGACTATTATCCAAAATAAACCGTTTGTGATTTGGATAAATATTAACTGAAATACGTGAGCTGGACTGAATCCTGTCATATCTGCCTAAAATTTCAGGAATTGGTTGTTTATGGATTTCCCAGCTAGTTTGTTACCGATTTACTTGGAATCACCTGGAGTTATTTTAGGAATATGTGTATAAATGTGTTGGAAAGCTACATGATGTGCCTCCCATCTGTATGATGATGTATCCGGCTGAAATAAGTTTATTTCTTGGGCTTGCCGGTTCAGGAAACTAGCAGGTAAGTCTATGAGCTTTTCTTCCCTACTGATGGGCTTTTATCCATCTTGTTAATAGGCCCTTATCCATTTTGTTGATGAACTAGCTAGGCTAGTATGCCTAACTTGTTAGGTTGACCCAATAATTTTAGGGGGCATTATCACTTTCCCCCATTCTAGGAGTGTAGATCGTAGAGCTTGTTAGCAGAACGAATCCCGCTAAGCTTCTTGAGTAATGTCGATCGGCTGAAGAACTCTAGCTGGAGAGTCAATTCTTCAATGCTTTGTTGTTCCAGCAGGTTAGTATAAATACCTACCTGAAAAATATTCAATTTATTTGCTACATAACAATGTTTCCAACAGGTGTTAGAGCAATGCTAAGTAGGAGAAGATAATTCTTAATCTAAGTAGCTAGGCCTTTATTGTGACAAGCCTGTAGGTTTAGGCAACATGTTATAGGGCAATAAATATTAACTTTCTTTGCCTAACTAATGCATGCGTACTTGTTCCAACTACTCTTGTCATTAACGAGGAAGATGTGATTCATTAGTAGGAGAGAATATATCTCAAAGTAAATGAGTAAGTAAAAATGGACGGATCCCAATACTCCTCCTCCCATAAAGGCTCAGACTTCCCTTAATATGTCGTTTTGTATGCTCGAATTCTATAAAATGGAGGAACAAAAATTTAAGCATTCACCCTAAATGTCAACATGCCTATATGGCATGGGAACAAGGAATTCAATGAGTTCCCTACTTGCCACATGAACACCGATGTTGCTTCAAATTTACTATGTAAGTATGGGAACCCTGACAAATATTCCTACCTATTACATTGTTGCTAAGCTTGACGTGATCGATATTGTTGGCATGCACAAGTTTGTGGTCTATCTTTCATTTTAAATTCAAGTCATACATGTCTGCTCATACCTCAACGAACTAGTAATGTCAGATTATGAACAAGTTCAAAATGGACGAATCCCAAAACTCCTCTGCACATAAAGGTTCAAACCTCCATTAATATGTCTTCTTGTATGCTCTAATACTATAACATGGAGGAACAAAAATTAAAGCATTCACCCCAAAATATTGACATGCCTGTATGGCATGGGAACAAGAAATTCCATGAGTTCCCCACTTGCTACATGAACACTATGCAGCTTCAATTTTACTATGTAAGTATGGGAATCCTGGGCGGTCAAGCTTAATGTTAAAATCGAGGCAGATTGTTGGATATAATCAAACTTTTGCACTATCTGATGTACTTCCTCACCTTGCCGAGTTTTAGATAATCAGAAAGCATAATCAACCCACTATAAATTGTCACTCGTATCCAATGACAACTTATTGTGTGCTCCAGAAAATATTGTACTGAAAGAGAGAACGCTATGTGTACAATAGCCATTATGGTAGGCGCTGGCACTCTTTAGCACTCCATCTATACACACAGATATTATTTTTGTTAGGATACCCATTCGCCAACCACCATCATGGGATAACGTCCGTCTGGTCTTGTTAATTCTTCCCAACCAATGTACGATTATTGATTCAATTCTCCAACTTCTTTCATTATTCAGTCAAACTTACGAGTACTCACTTCTGCATCAGCTCTCCAGCAAAGATCCTCTAATTGAATGTTATTGAACTTCTTGATAAAGTTCAAAAATGCGATCAGTAGATTAAATGCATCTCGAGTTTCAAGCATAGTTGCCTAGTTAAGCATAGTTGCCTACCCCAAAATGGAATTAAGTCTAGAAGAGTCAGATTAGCTTAATTAGATTAAATTAATATTTCGAGAGAAGAAATAATTGGATCATTTATATAGACCAATCCATTGGATAGTGGTTGTTTTTATCTCCACTCTTTCGTGATCGTTCTTGTTAGCACGAGAACGCCACGTCCTTGTAGTGGGAGAGTGGACGCTTTTAGAGGGTCTCGTCATTGAGATCTATCCATTAACAGATCCAAAATGGAGGAAATGAACGCTTGAAGCCAATCGAAGAAAAACTACAAGGGTGAGGTTCTTTTTATATACTCTACCTCTTGTGATCTTTATGATTCTTGGCCTTTATTGTTTTATTTTACACCGAATGTTCTGGATTAGTTTCAAGGATATACCCCTTGATCGGGTTTTGTTTAGATGTTTAATCGTATTTTTTTATTTTTGCTTCCGCGGCGCTTCTCGAGTCGATCCACTCCCGTGATAATCATGGTTAATAATAAATAGTTGTAGCAAATAATTATTGATTATGGTTACCCAATGGTAGTTGGCTGTTTGCGAGAGTGGTTAAAATTCAGCCATAGTAAATATTTTTACCATGACTCTTAGCTATAGCACATAATTTTTTTGGTAGAAAAACTAACTTTTTACATCAAATTTGTTTAACTGTGATTAATAATAGTTATTTATCATAATTTTTAGCCATAACCATTAGTATTGTAGCTAATAATAATTTTTGCTTCTAGTATCACTCTACTTGCCTAATTCACAATGAACCTGTATATCTCCTATTGTAGAGAGGACACGACGCTGAAATATAGACGTGGGATTAATTCTAGTTGAAATTTTACATTATATATGGAAAAAATGTAAGCACTTCTTCTATGATATTATAAATGATCAAATTATTTTTTTATGAAAACAAAAAAAATAATTTATCTCTTTAGACAGGGAGGTAAAATATTTCAATTTAAAAAGCACAAAGAGATAAATTACTATTTTTTTATAAAATAATAATTTAATTATTTGTAATATCACATTAGACAAATTACTATTCACCCCATTATATATGGTTGGCCTGTACAAATCAATCTTACTCCCGAATTGCAGTACCAATAACACACTCTATTATATAATTTCGATGTACAACAAACCTATCCACTATTATGTCAGATTGTCAGTAAATTGCATTTGAATTGGAAGATTTGCCTTTTGTTTGGAAAATTTTAAATTTAAAGCTTGAACACTAGGAAAAAAAATATAATTTTTTGCTATAATGAATTTTTATAGCAAAAAAAAAAATCATGGCGAATGTAAATCAACAATCGCTTTACAACAGCCATTAGCCGTTTTTTCTGCAAATGTGTTGAAAACATTAACCATGGCAAATGCTTTGGCGCTCTATGGTTAAAAATCATAGCGAATATTGATCAATGGTGGTGAAAAAATTTAAGTTTTTGCTTTTGTGTTGTTTAACTGTGATTAATAATATTGATTTAAAAGTCGTGGTCATTTATAGTGTAAACGAAAACTTAATGTTTTGGTGGTAAATTATGTTTCATTGAATATTGATGAATTTCAAAAAATTTAATTGGAGTAATTTGAATTTTTTCTTAAAATTTTTGTTTGATAATAAAATAAGAAATAACTAAATTAAAAAAACAATAATATGCCAAATTTGACACTCCAATATATAGGGATGGATTGGGGGATATATGGGTTGTTGGTCTTGAATTTGACAGGCCAAAATGGAAATTAGGGTTTACCCCACCACTCTTATGTTTCATGGTGTGGTCACAGTCTGGTGCACTTTTCCCCGCAATTCTCTCACTTTTTGAACCCACGCACATATATAAAACATTGGGTTAGGTCTCAATGTGGATTAAAGATGGCTATATGTCTAATTAGTAGGGGAATGCCAATGATGGATCATGCATATATTAGGCATGCATGATAGCTTCCATTAGGAGTGACAAGGGTATAGAGCTATGAGGGGGCAAAATTTCACTTGTCGTCTTCCAAGTATAAGTTGTTATACTTCTAGTTCTTTAATTTTTTTAAAAAGTTATATTTGGTCACATAGATTTTATACTTTATTCTGTAATTATATAATCATCAAATTTAATTTGACATATTTTAATAAAGTACATTTGTAACGACCTTCTTAGCAGTCATGAGAGGCTGTTACAACATTAGTCAAATTGTAAAAAATACATTTTGATTTGTTTTTCAAACAGTCAATTCAAATTTGATTTAATTATTGTTGGACTGGCTTTTGTAACACATATAGGTTTGGTTTTGCTGGAATGTTGGATCTGTTTATGAAATACGCTTTGTAACGCCTATGCAATGTTGTAATGGTTATTGTACCGAGCTTTGTATTTCTTTTTTCATCAATTTTTGTAACGCCCTATATAACTCCTTATGCGTATGTTGGTTTTAGTTTTGTAACTGCCTCTGTTACTATTTTTTATACTATTTTAGTAATGGCGTTTTGGACGGTTGTTTACAAAATTGATAACTATCTTTTGCACGGTCTTTGTAACGGCTTTATGATTATATGACAGATATTCTTATTCCGAAAGTCGTTACAAAAACAATGACAAAAAATATATTTTTATAATATTTGATTGTATTTAATCTATTTTAATATTTATTCTTGCAAAATAAATTATTAATTTTTTTGTTATATCTGCCTAGTTTTAATTTCTTAAATGTGTAATATTATATAAAAAAACCATATAATATAACATGTAAATAAAAATAATTTAATTAAAAAAATAAAAATATTATTTTTATATTGTATTCTTACAAATAAAAAAATTCTAATCTAAATCAACAACCCCGTGTTCATTGTCATCGTCGCCGTCAGGTACCGGAGAGTCAATTGGAGGCTAGGGTGCTGGAGGATTGAGCTAGGTGGGATCCATCCGTTGCATCCACTCCTTGAGCCTCGCTACTCGATCATGAAGGTCGGGGCACGGCGGCCATGGTGGCGAGGGCGATGGAGCGGTAGAACTGCTGGGCTGTGATGGTCTAACAACAGTGTGGTAGGCCACAGAGTCGAGATTGAATACTGAGCCCCTCTTCCGACCGCCCGCTGCTAACAACCACACATGTTGCTTGTTCGGGCTCATCAATCCTTAAGAGGACAATGGAGGCTCTTGATCACTATTTTGTTGGTTCTGGCATTCCTCCACCATCCTCAGGAACAACTTCCACAGACAAATTAATTGATTAAATTTTAAATTAATTGCCCAATCAAATGGTAAGTATTATATTTATTAGTTTAAGAAAGTAAATGTTACATCAAGAATAGTTTAGAGAGGCAAATTGTATTTTACCCTATAAACATTAGGTCAAATCTCGTTGTTAGTCCTCAATCTCTTCTTTATCCCACTTTAGCCCCTCATCTTAATTTCAACATTAGGTCAAATTTGGTTGTTAGTCCCCTATCTCTTCTTTATCCCACATTAGTCCCTCATGTTTCAAATGCACATTAGTAGTTCCTCATCTCTCAAATTTGTCCCATTAAAATCCTTGAACATTAAATGTAACGGAATCCAAATTATAAAGGATGAAATATTTTTTTAAATAAGAAAAAATAGAAAAATACCAAATTCCTATAGAGATACATGAGGTGATGCAAGAACCTATAAGTAATTTTTAATTTTTTTATGTGTCACTGCATTAATTTAGTAATTTTTAATTTATTTATGTTGGACTTTATTTTAGGTGGTTCCAAGTCTACAAAGTACAATTTGAGGATAGGCTCAATAAAAACTACCCCAGTGTTGATGGACTTTTAATTAGTGCCGACTTCGTTAAGCAATGTAAATAATGTAACATTAAAACTCTTGCAAAGTGTTGCGAGATAATTAAGAACTTGTGAAGAAAATAAGATAGACTACCGAAGATAGAAAAAGTACATAATGTTAAATATACAATTTTTTTTGTCAGCATTAATAACAAATTAATGCTGATTTTTTTAATGAAAAATAAATTATAGTACGTGATGTGTTATCATTACAGTGACATTTGGAATACATCTTTTTGCAAGTAACTTTATATTTAATTTTGCAAAAATTTCTATGATATTTACTTTATATATGGTCCGGTGATTTTTGAAATTTTCTGTATTTTTTTCAAACAAATAAGATTATAATACATTAAGTAAATATTCATAAAAAAAAATATAGAAATTTGGCATTTTTTAAAATTTTACCATTACCAATAGAATATTCCATCCATCATAATTTAAATTTCATCAATTCTAACAGTCAAGAACTTTAATGGAACAAATTTAAAAGATAAGGGACTATTAAAGTGCATTTAAAAGACGATAGACTAAAATGTGACAAAAAGAAGAGATGAGGGAATAACAACCGGCCTATATATTAATTTTTTTTTAAATATTATATTACTAAACTAATCTCATAAGAATGAATATATACATTTTCACACGCATTAACGTATAAAAAAAATGTATAAAAGTAGTTTTATTATAAATAGATTTATTTGACATATAAGAAATCAGGAATAAATTAATGGAAGGAAATATAAATTTTTATCCAAATTTTTTATTAGTATCAATAAATTTAATAAATTTTAATTAGTGAAGAAATTTATTTATTAAACAAAAATAAACATAATAAATATTAAATATAATTTTTTAAAATTTTGGAAAATTTATATATAATTATTTCAAATTTTAGGAAATGAAAGGAAACAAAGTGAGAAACAAGTATTGGGCAGGGTGGTTTCCTTGCAGCTGACAGGAGGGTGTGTTGCGTATGAGGGTGTGGGTGTGGGTGTGGGTGTCAGCACGTCAACTCAGACGTCTCTCCATTATCCACCCTCATACTCATGGCTGCTGCTATCACATGAACGCTGTAAGCATCGGGGCCCCTGCAATTTGCAAACACTTACATCCCTTAATTATTACATTGATTCTCTTCTCTTTTTCAGTACTGTACTTCCTCACTAATTAAAGTTTCTGAAATAAGTTAACGTTTACTGTAAATTACCGTCACATCTCCTCACACTTGACATAATTTTAAATATTTTATTCATTATTTAACAAATGTTTTTTTAAATGTAAAATATTTTACAAGAATTTAAATTATACTGATAATTTCTCTAAAAATTTACTATTTACATATGATTTTAAGTTCTTTAGAATTTAATACCGATGTAAGAAAAATAATAGATAACTGTGCAATTATAATGATTTTATAGCAATTTAATCTTCCTTTATTAAGCCAAAATATTCCTAATTATGTGATTTTATTGCATATTCAGCAAAAAGGAAGATTACAAGGACGTTTATGCAAAATTGACAAAGTGCGCCCACGCTTAATGGAGTAGTCAACTCGGGATAAGGATAAGCACGAACGATTCTCCTAAGAGATAAAGGAATCAAGTGTTTAGATTTAGAAAGGATTCTTTTAAACTTATCTTTTGTAATCTTTTTACCTTTTTAGAGTTTAGCACATATCTATCCCCCCACTACGTCTAGATTCGTAGGGAACTTTTATTATAAATAGGGGGGGATCTCTTCATTAGAAGACATTCAGTTTTTATCTTAGAACTCTATAGAATTCTCTGTTCATCTCTTCTCTTTTATTTTATTTTACTACCGGAATTAATGGAATTCCACTTTCTAGTGTGTTCTTCCATTAATATGTCCGGCTAAATTCCTTATTTCCTGGTTAAGGTATGGTGATTGCTTGATTCCCATTATGTTGTGAGATCTAATCTGCGTTCTACACTTGTCAAGCAAATATTCATGTTATTCTCTGTGCTTTAATTACAAACATCTGATTTATGAATGATTCGGCCGGTTGTTCATTATCAAGAAGGTTTGCTTAGCTAATTGAACTTTATAAATCCGTGTAATTGTTTATTTAGTTCAATACTTAGTGGCAACGTAGCATGATTAGTTATGTCACAGTATTTAATTATGTTATGGGGAATGCATGATCTAGTTTAAACGAATTGTCCTCGTAGGAGTTTGTTGATTAGAATCAGGCCTTTCTAATTCTTAATGCTGTTAATAGATTAAATCTTGTGGACGTTCCCAAGGTTGTCTGTTAATTAGAGATCTAGCCAACGGTCGTACCTTGGCTAACGAAAAGGTAAGGAAAGGTGAGGTTGTTAGGTCGTACCAATGACCATAACTGGTTTATTTGTCCATACATGTGTTATTCTTGCATCAATGATCAACTCACGAGAATCAAGCACAATCCTAGCCTTAACCGGGAAATCTCTCTCTCATATCTCTATCAGGTATTTTTAATTATTTAGTTTTTGATCACTTCTATTTATCACAACCTTCCCCCCATTATTTTCTATTTTTCCAAAAGAAATCAACTTAAAGCCAATCTCTGTGGATCGACCCTACTCCCACTTTCACAAGTGTAGTAGGAATTATTTTTGGTGACTTCGACACTCATCAAATTTTGGCGCCGTTGCCGGGGATTGGCGTTTTTAAGTATATTTCTTTATTTTTAGTTACTTGATTTTTATCACCATTAATGCCAAGGTCTTCTCGTACAGGTGAATTGGTATACGACCCCGAAATCGAAAAGACCGCACGAAGACTTCGTCAGGAGACTAAGCAACAACTGGAAGGAACATCCACTCCATACAAAGACAAAGAAGACCCAACTTTTGAATTTGAGGAATCCATAAGCGAATCCGAAGAAGGGACAATGGCTTTGATCCCTGAAAGATCGATCAATGACATGACGTCGCCCGATCTAAATCAGCAGCCACTGTGCATTGAATACCCCGATTTAGAGGTAGATTTTGAACTGAAATCTGGATTAATTCATTTACTTCCTACCTTCCGTGGTCTCGCAGGTGAAGATCCACATAAGCATCTGAAGGAATTCCATGTGGTGTGTTCCGGAATGCGACCACAAGGCATAAGCGAGGAACAAGTCAAATTGAGAGCATTCCCCTTCTCTCTCGCCGATCAAGCGAAAGATTGGTTGTATCTCCAACCTTCAGGATCCATTACAAGATGGAACGATCTCAAAAAACAGTTCCTTGAGAAATACTTCCCTGCCTCAAGAGCCACAACAATCCGGAAGGAGATCAGCGGAATTCGACAATTCGCGGGAGAAAGTCTTTTCGAATATTGGGAAAGATTCAATCGACTAGTGGAGAGTTTCCCCCATCATCAAATCCCGAACCACCTGTTGATCCAATATTTCTATGAAGGTCTATCAAATATGGATAGAAAACTGATAGATGCGGCAAGTGGTGGAGCATTGTTCGACAAAACCCCCACCGAGGCGCGTAAACTAATCTCGACTATGGCGTCCAACACGCAACAATTTGGGGTTAGACATGATGATCCACCTAGGAAGAGCCACGAGGTAAGTAATCTTGAAGAACGTTTAAATCAACTCACAACTGTTGTTGAAAAAGTTGTTACAGATATCTATCAACAAGTCAAAGCATGTGGTATCTGCACCTTAACGGGACACGCTACCGACATGTGCCCAACTCTTCAAGAATCAACTACCGAACATGCCGACGCCGTAGGAGGATTCGCCGGACAACAACAGAGAAGATATGATCCTTTCTCCAACACATACAACCCCGGATGGAGGGACCACCCGAATCTGAATTACGACAACCAACACTTTCAAACACCTCAATACCGACCACCTCCACAACCTAACCCCACGCCCAGCACATCCCTCGAAGACATGATGAAAGCGCTAGTGACCAACACACAACAATTTCAGCAACAGACCCAGGCGAGCTTCCAACAATTCCAACAAGTCCAACAACAGACTCAGACGAGCATTCAAAATCTAGAATCTCAAATCAGTCAATTGGCATCGTCTGTTGGTAAGCTAGAGTCTCAAGGTAAGCTACCTTCTCAATCTGTCATTAACCCTAGACAAAATGTTAGTGCTATTACGCTTTGTAGTGGAAAAGAATTGCAGGAATATGTGAACGAAGATGACACCAAACGTGGGCTCGGTGTGAAAAGAAAGCCGGAAAAAGAAATTGAGGTCCAACAAGAACAAACCAAACACGAAGTGGACCATCCGCAGCCTTTGGTAACTAGACCACCATTCCCACAAAGATTCACCAAAGCGAAAAAGGAAGAGGAGGAAAAAGAGATCCTTGAAACGTTCCGCAAAGTGGAGGTAAACATCCCGCTGCTCGATGCCATCAAGCAAATACCCCGATACGCGAAATTTCTCAAAGAATTGTGCACTAGCAAGGGTAAACTCAAGGGAAACGAACGGGTAAGTATGGGGGAGAACGTCTCCGCAATTCTCCAACGAAAATTACCCCCAAAATGCAATGATCCAGGTACGTTTTCTATCCCTTGCAAAATTGGAAAGATTGGAATAGAAAAAGCAATGTGTGATTTAGGTGCCTCTATCAATATTATGCCTCTTACTATATATGAATCTTTGAATGTTGGCCCATTGAAAGAAACGGGGGTCATTCTTCAACTTGCCGATCGTTCTGTAGTTTATCCCGAAGGAGTTCTTGAGGATGTACTTGTGCAAGTTAATGAATTAGTTTTTCCTGCTGATTTTTATGTGCTTGATATGAGGGGGGATATTTCTCCCAAATCTACATCCATCTTGCTAGGAAGACCATTCCTTAAAACCTCAAATACCAAAATTGATGTTGATGCCGGAATTCTCTCTATGGAATTTGATAATGAGGTTATGAGTTTTAAAATTGATGGTGCCATGAAATATTCTAACGATGTGCATTCTATTTTTTTCATTGATTCTATTGATCCTTCATCGCAAAAAAATGCTATGTTCAATGGTAGAGGAGCATTCAAGACAACAATTGTCAAAAGATCGAGTCGAAGAACTTACAAGAAAAAAGTCTTTCATGACAAAATAAGTTCAAGGAAGAAGTCATCCATGGACTACCAAGTTCCCCTAAATCCACACCATCACCGGGTGCATTACATAGAAGAAGTAGATTTAGAGTGTCCAACTTATTCAAGTTGAGGCACAACAATGTCTAGCCAAAGACATTAAAGAAAGGCGCTGCTTGGGAGGCAACCCATGAAATCTCTATCCTTTCCTTTCATCTTTCGTTTAATTTTAGTTTTTGCAAATTTTACTCAATTCTGTTTGGATGGCTGAATTGGACAGATTTGGAGATCCCACTAAGCGTGCCCACGCTTAGTCGATCTTTCAAAACTGTTTCAACTCACCTCACAAAAACAGATTTGGAGATCCCACTAAGCGTGCCTACGCTTAGTCGATCTTTCAAAACTGTTTCACCTCACCTCACAAAAACAGATTTGGAGATGCCACTAAGCGTGCCCACGCTTAGTCGCACTTCGTAGGCTGTTATTTACGTTCATCTATCTTCTTCTATTTATTTATTTTTATTTCTTGATTTCCATTAAAAAAAAAATTAGAAAATCGAAAAAAAATCAAAAGAAAATCTTTCCACTTTTATTCATATATTTTACCAAGATTTTCTTTGACTTCATCTTTATCTTCATTAACTTTCTCTCTCACTTTCTCTCACAGCAACTTCACCTACCACCAAGATCTCTCTCCCTCATATCCATCGGAAGTTGCCGCCATCATCTGCCACCAGCCCAACCACGCCATGAACTCTTCGCGGCATGCACTCAGGGACGCTTCCTTAAACTCTCTCTCATTTTAATTTTTAATCCTTGAGTTGCATGTCAATGTTCACATTGAGGACAATGTGAATTTTAAGTGTGGGGGTGTGGTTGTTGAGCTTATACATGATAATTCTTGGCATGATAAAACCCTTTCAATTTTGGACTAATCTTGGTTTGATGATGTTATGTGTAAGAAGAATACATGTTTTATGCTTGAGGATAATTCACTAGTTGAAAGCTTGTCTTCACCAAAATGACTTGAGTTAAAACCTTCTAGTGTAGGATTAGTGGACTAAAACATACCTTGTGAGATTTTGAGCTTGATATGTTCATAAAAAAATCTTCATTCTTTCTTGAGAGAATAACACTTTTATGGCTTTGTCTTCCTAGAACTTGCCTTGAACCACATCGAGGCCACACAAATGTGCATTTATTTGAATATGATAAAGGCATTAGAAACCACTTCCGGCCTTCCTTAACCACCCAACACATTTTAACTTTAGAGAACCCCTTTGAGCTTTTCGACCTATTTTGTTGAATAACCCATCATATGCGAACCTATCTCGTCGTTTGTTTAAAACTTTAATTTTGATCCCTCTAAGAACTATTAGAGCATCAAGGGAAATGGGTTCATGTTCAAAAGAACAAATTCTCAAAATGGGAGATTTTCAAAACCTTTGTGATTTACATGCTTAAAAGATGTACCTCAAAATGAGTGTGGGGGTTCCAAAATTATGTTCTTCTTTACTTTGTGGGAACCGAAATCAATTGTCTTGATCTATGCCTATCACAAAAAATGGAAAGGAGAGAAAAGAAAAAAAAAAAAAAAGAAAAAAAAAATGTATAAACTCTCCAAAATGAATAAGAAAGGCATAGTTCAAGGAATTGTCGAAAGATCTTGAAGGGAGATGAGTAAACTTTGAGAGCTTCGAATTATTGTTCACTCAAATTCTTTTGGTGCTCTAATTAGTTTCTTGGAACTTAACCTCATTATCCTTTTATCCTACCCCAAACCAAAGCCCCATTACAACCAAAATAAAAAGACCTTTTGATCCTTATATGTGCATATTTCAAAAGTGGTGGAGATGTGGTGTATAGGCAAGCCTATGGTGAAGCATTGTCGTAGTAAGTGTCGAGAGATACACTTGAGCCATATATACACTTGAGAGAATGGAAAGTGGAGAGAAAATAGTCCACTAGTTTTATGCGATTGATTTTGATAATGGTCATCACGTGAAAACTTGTTTGATACATGTTGAATTATCTCCTTCATAAAGTATGTCATTTACTTTGCACATGATTACAAACTGCCTTGAATAGTTTAAAATTTGGAGGGATTTTTGAATGCATCTTGGTTTTGCTTGAGGACAAGCAAATGGCTAACTGTGGGGGTATTTGATAACTCTGCAATTATAATGATTTTATAGCAATTTAATCTTCCTTTATTAAGCCAAAATATTCCTAATTATGTGATTTTATTGCATATTCAGCAAAAAGGAAGATTACAAGGACGTTTATGCAAAATTGACAAAGTGCGCCCACGCTTAATGGAGTAGTCAACTCGGGATAAGGATAAGCACGAACGATTCTCCTAAGAGATAAAGGAATCAAGTGTTTAGATTTAGAAAGGATTCTTTTAAACTTATCTTTTGTAATCTTTTTACCTTTTTAGAGTTTAGCACATATCTATCCCCCCACTACGTCTAGATTCGTAGGGAACTTTTATTATAAATAGGGGGGATCTCTTCATTAGAAGACATTCAGTTTTTATCTTAGAACTCTATAGAATTCTCTGTTCATCTCTTCTCTTTTATTTTATTTTACTACCGGAATTAATGGAATTCCACTTTCTAGTGTGTTCTTCCATTAATATGTCCGGCTAAATTCCTTATTTCCTGGTTAAGGTATGGTGATTGCTTGATTCCCATTATGTTGTGAGATCTAATCTGCGTTCTACACTTGTCAAGCAAATATTCATGTTATTCTCTGTGCTTTAATTACAAACATCTGATTTATGAATGATTCGGCCGGTTGTTCATTATCAAGAAGGTTTGCTTAGCTAATTGAACTTTATAAATCCGTGTAATTGTTTATTTAGTTCAATACTTAGTGGCAACGTAGCATGATTAGTTATGTCACAGTATTTAATTATGTTATGGGGAATGCATGATCTAGTTTAAACGAATTGTCCTCGTAGGAGTTTGTTGATTAGAATCAGGCCTTTCTAATTCTTAATGCTGTTAATAGATTAAATCTTGTGGACGTTCCCAAGGTTGTCTGTTAATTAGAGATCTAGCCAACGGTCGTACCTTGGCTAACGAAAAGGTAAGGAAAGGTGAGGTTGTTAGGTCGTACCAATGACCATAACTGGTTTATTTGTCCATACATGTGTTATTCTTGCATCAATGATCAACTCACGAGAATCAAGCACAATCCTAGCCTTAACCGGGAAATCTCTCTCTCATATCTCTATCAGGTATTTTTAATTATTTAGTTTTTGATCACTTCTATTTATCACAACCTTCCCCCCATTATTTTCTATTTTTCCAAAAGAAATCAACTTAAAGCCAATCTCTGTGGATCGACCCTACTCCCACTTTCACAAGTGTAGTAGGAATTATTTTTGGTGACTTCGACACTCATCAATAATTACATAATTTTTAATTTTATTTTTATTTAACATTCTCATATATTAATTTTGTACTTATAAGATGAAAAATGAAATAACGTTGACCTCACTTGATATATTTATAATGCATTCAGCCATTTATAAATATAAAAATATATAGGAATGTTAAATAAGGGTTAAAATTAAAAATTTATGTAATTCTTTTTTACTAACATCAGTAACTTTTATCCAAATTCTAACAAAATAACGTTAGATGTAATCAGATCATTTTTGGGGGGTATAAGTATAATACCAAAACACTTTTGTGAGAAAGTGTAATGTTGTATTTTTGAATCGTCTACATGAAATTAACCCTTTAAAATCTATAAATATCTTTTTACTTTGCGGTGAACCGAACAAATTATCCTTTTGAATTTTATAAATTATAGTTTATGTGTTTTAATTTTTTTTAAAAAAGAATTATGTACTAATGTGCTCAAAATTTTATTTTATCCACCTACAAGATTTTGTTACATTTTTTCAAATGTATTTGTTTAAATAATTAAGAAAAAAACTACAATCAAAAGTTGGAGAGAGGTATATTAGGAGGGAGTAAGAAAACCTTATTATTAAAACACAAAAATGAGAAAGGGAGATTAAAACAAACAGGCACGTATACCTTAAACCCAACAAAATATTAAACCAATTGCATAAGATCATGGGTTTTGTGATCATCCTTTAATCATTCATTTATCACATCAATAAACATACACATAATACATGCAAATTAATATCAAATTTTAATAATAAAGCATATATCCTGTTATATATATGATGCATACCAGAGTTTTTAACATGTAAAGAAAGAATGAAAATGGAGCGAATAGAGCCAGTAGAGGAACACAAGAAAATAAAATTGTGCCTGGGGGAACCAAGTAAGACGACAAGGATCAGGTCACACATGAGCTCGCGGATGGAAACCCTTACTATAGAATTCCTGGCAAGAAATACCGATATTTTCACATGGAGTCCCTTGATTTTCACGGGGATAGATTTAGAGGTGATCGTGCATAGGTTGAATGTGGATCCTCAAGCTAAGTCCATTAAACAAAAGAAAAGTCGTTTGGGATGGAGTGCAATAGAATAATTGAGGAGGAAGTGAACAAGTTATCGGAGGCTCGATATGTAGTTGAGGTATAGTAAACTTGATGGTTATCTAACATGGTGATAGTACCGAAGGCAGCAAGAAAATGGCAAATGTGTACAAATTTTACAGATTTGCTGGTAGATTCCACTGAGGGTGTGCTCTTGTTCCACATGATGGACGAATATCAAGGATATCACCAAATCTTCATGCTGAAAAAGATAGAGATAAGACTTCTTCTATTATTGAAAATAGCATATATTGTTATAATGTAATGACATTTAGATTAAAAACTATAGGTGCTACATATCAAAGACTTGTATGTAGATGACATGTTGATAAAAAGCAAGGAGGAGGTACAACACCTGATCCACCTACAAGCAGCATTTGAGGTTATGAGGAGATGTGGCATGAAGCTTAATCCAATAAAGTGCACCTTTGTAGTTCGAGGAAGAAAGTTCCTTAGATATATGGTAAATGAAAAAGGAATCAAAGCCAATCTGGAGAAAATAAAAGCTATAATGAAAATAAGTTCACCAAAAATAATCAAGGATGTGCAGAAATTGACAGGTAAGGTCGCATCTTTAGCTCGCTTCATCTCCAGGTCAACAGATAGAAATCTTCCTTTCTTTAAAACGTTAAGGGAGGTGAAAGACTTCCAATGGACAGCAGACTACGAGTAGGTCCTTACCGATCTGAAGCAATACTTGACAAACCCTACCACTACTAGCAAATCCCAAGGTAGGAAAATTTTTGTATTTATACTTGGCAGTATCTGATAATGCAATAAGCACTATTCTATTGAGAGAAGAAGCAGTACGACATAGCCCAATTGATTACGTTAGCAAGATGTTACAGGGAACTGAAAAGAAGTATATCCAGATCGAGAAGTTGGCCTTGTCATTAGTAAAAACAGCAAAGAAATTCCAACCTTACTTCCAATAGCATAAAATCATGGTGTTGACCAACCACCCGCTAAGGCAAATCATGTTGAGACATGACACCTCAAGGCAACTAGTCCAATGGGCGGTGGAGTTGGGTGAATTTGATATTGAATATTAGTCCAAAACGACAGTTCATTTATGCTAAGACATTATTACACCTAAAAACCGTCTTAGATCGATTTTTGAGCTTGCATTTCTTCTAGCTCAAATACCTTCACTGACTTAAGCATCGGGGTGTTTTAGTTGGGAACTTCCCAGCAAGCCTAACGATCTGCTCTCTTTTCTTAGGTTCCAAAACCTTTCTGAGGACACGAGGTAGCTGACGCCCTGCGACCCGGATCACTCAACCTTTCAGACCATAGGTTCCCTCCTTGTATCCTTTCTAGATCCTGTGTCTGACATTTCCCTTGAACGACCTTTTTTAGGTACCAGCTTACTTGTTGCCTCTTCTTGATCCTCGGCAACCCCTTTGCCTCTTTTTTTGAATAATTGTCCTTGAACAAGATCATCGGCAATGGGGATCGCAGTTCTTCTTTCGTATGTAAGTGGCTTGTTTGCTTGCTCCATTAATCCTCTGTAATTTTGTCTTGGTCAAATGAATTATAGCTCGCATCTTGGAGGACTAGGCTCAAATTCAAGACGCAAGTTATGCTCTCTCCTGGAGGTTCTTTCCATCATTCAAATCTCAGTTCAATTCAAAAGTTCCCATAGATGATGCCAAACTGATCTGGGTCGAAGGCCTTGATCGCCGACCAAGTAGTCCAGATTGAGTATTTGGGATTTGAGAAGAAAGAAGATCGTTAGACTTGTTGGATAGTCCAAACAAATATCCCATTGTGCTTAAGTCAATTCAAGAGATTAGAAGGTGAAACATGTGAAATACTATTACCCAAAATTATTTGAGGGTATTTATAAGGCCAAATATCCAAACTTGTATGGGCCACGTGTCATCATCCCGAGTTTCAAGTACAAAGCGATTGAACAGCATGAAATCCGGGTCCAAGTCGGGTTTCGACTCGACCTAAGTGGGAACATGTGGATCCTAACCCCAGTTGGGTATTTTGCTCTTTTTTCCTTTTTGTTTGGGGGGAAGGGGAGGGGCGTGGTTATTTTACTCTATACATTGTTGAGTTAGATATATTCCCATCAGCTACATTACTATTAATTATTATTCATCATGATATTTTATTTTTGAAAATAATAATTAGTAATAAAAAAAATATCATGTTTCTTGTAGTGCTTTTAAAACTAGATCAGATCGCTTGGTCGATATTTTATTGATTTCATTTATATCTCAAATATGAGGATCTCGAATTTCAAATGAAATCACGTTAACAGATACAAAATTATGAAGAAAACGATTCAAATTTTCTACTACAAATTCGCGTTATTACTTTTTCTTTCTAACATTAATACCCTCTTATAATTACATAGTGAAGATTACAAGAGTGTCAGCAAAGTGCAAGAGAACGACGTGCATACACAGTCTGCCATATTCTCTTTCTTGTTCAGAATACAGACCAGAAGACATCGCACGTGTTGCAAAAAGCCTTGCTCAAAGGCTTTATGGCTGAACATAATTCCATTTTTGGCTAACATATATATCTCCACCCATCTTATTTTCTCCAAATAATAATAATAATAATAATAACAACAACTACTTTATGAAACTTGAAAAGTACTTTTATTCGAGGTCAGCTGTTTTCACACCCCACCAGTCATGGTAACAAAAATAGTGAACAAAGTCGAGGAAGAAACTAAACAAAGAGATAAAAAGAAGAGTTTTGAACCGAAAAAAGAGATGGTAAATATAAGGTATAATTACATTTACACCCCTAATCTATAGTCTTTTTACATGAATTATTCATATTTTTTGTATAATTACAATAAATACTTTTGATAGTAAAAAATAGAGGTAGTTTGTGTAATGATGCTAACATTTTTATGGTGTGTGTGTAATTTTTCAAAAAATTAAGGGTTGATTTGTGTAAGCGATAATGATATTTTGGTTGGTGTATATGTAACTATCTAAAAAATAGAGGTGGTTGTATAAACAGGTCATGGATCAAAGGGTGTAAATTTAATTATCCCTAAAATTAAGCGATAATTACACTCCCCTTCCATGAGATTTGGTGTAATTACATATAGATCTCCTATAGTTTGGGAAATCACATGTAGCACTTTTGAAATTTGCTTCCGTCTAACAAATAAGTTCCTTCGTTAATTAAATTCACCGACTTTATCGATATTAGCAAAAAAATTAGAAAACAATCTATATTTACCCCTGATTGATTTATTACTCGACTTATAGTAGGTCGAAGAGTTATTTTATGATCAAATTACCCTCATACGTTTTCACGCGGTAATGCATGTGATAAGGTATATTTTCACTGTTACAAGGGTAGTTTAGTTCAAAAAAATTATTTGACCTGCAATATTAATTCAGTAATAAGTCAATCGAGGGTAAATATCAATTTTCATTCAATTTTTTTGTTAATATTAGCAAACTCAGTGAATTGTGACTAACGGGAGTCTTATTTGTTAGACGGAAGCAAACCTTATGGGGTGCCAGATATAATTTTTCAAATTACAAGGGATTTACGTGTAATTATACCAAATCTTAGGACATGTGGATAAACTTGAAAAAAAAAACACTCATGTACTTAATAATTTATCAATTATTAAAAAATATTATGTACTTCAATAATACTAGAACAAATATTGCTTTAAGTTGCAGTTAATTATCATGGTTAAAAGTAAAAAGACATGGTAGATACTAATTACCATGGTTATGGAACATTTATTGGCCGTTATTTTTGCAAGTGGTCAAAATATTTGCTACAGCTAAAAACTATAGCAAATATTTTGGTTTTTGGTAAAATCGTAGCAATTTTAATTAACAATGGTCAAAATTTAAATTTTTGCATCGATTTTATCTGATCGTGGTAGATAGTATTGATTTACCATAATTTTTAAGTCCTGGTGATCAATAGTGTAGAGAACAATCATTTTTTTTATAGTAATAACTAAACAAAAATACAAATATTAATAAAAAAACTACTGATCATTTCAAAAATATATTTATACACCAATGGTTTTGGAAGGCAAAATAGATATACATATTTAGGGTAAGTTATATTTTGTCATTTGAATTAAATTTTTTTTTGGTAATACATTGATTCCATCAATATATGAATATGGCTAAGAACAGTAATAATTACATCAATTCAATCAATACATCAATATAACTAAGAATAATAACAAATTATAATAACACACATAAAGTGAGACAAATATCCATAGGTCCCATGAGACTTAAACCCATGACTTCGAACTTATTTGTGTGACCTCATCTTAACCTTAACCACTGGACTAAAACATCATTGTAACTATGCATGTTTTAATATTTTATCATTTAAACTTTCTATGTGTCAACTTACCATCTTACTTTGCAAAATTTGCATTTTATAATATATGACCTTTTTCTAGACGATTGTTTTGCTAGAAAAATATCACATGCATTGTACATGTGATACTAAAGAGCAATATAGTGATGTTTTTTCGACATGCATATATATTGCATTTGATGTTTTTTCGATAGACAAATTGATCAAAACAGTTATATATGACAAAGTACAAATTTCATAAAATTGATGTCGTAAGTCACAAAAAAACAAAAAAAAATCAGATGATAAAGTATAAAAATGGGGATAATTCGAATGGCAAATTATAATTTACCCAAATATTTATTCATATCTTTTAAAATTTAGTATTCAAATATACGGAATACATATTTACGTAAATATATAAAATAATTAAAAAAGCTATATATACTAGCATTATAAGTTAATAAATCCTTTAGCACTTCAAATTTTATAAATAAGTAATTAATAAATTATCTAATTTATTTCATATAAATTGTCATTATATTTTGTAGATTTAAATTATTAATTGTGGTACAAAACAAGTGAAGAATTTTGTTATTTATTGCAAGGACTCTTTTTTAATCAATTTAATATATTTAATAAATATTTTAAAAGGGTATTTTTAATTTATTTTGTAATATTAATTTAAAATTTTCAATTTGATTCAATTAACTCGAGATCTAGTGGGAATCTCCAAGCTTGTTGAGCTCGAGTGTGAGAATTTTGCAGAGCTTGGCTCATTTGCAGCCTTACATTTATGTAAATATTGATTGCACCACTTGTTTTTATAGTAATACTAAAATTATTTTTTCAAACACTTCAAATTTATTTCTTCCTCTTTTTCAATATCATTTTCAAATACTTTAAACATTCATTACTAATAATTTTTTTTTTATTAATTTTTATTTCCACCCAAAAAAAATGTTGCAAACACCCTTTAACCATATATACTTTTTGTTTTCCATGGCTGCGTGGAATCCTACTTAGTAGGAGAAGACTTGTGGAAAGTCGGTGGTGGCGAAGAGACCAAGCCTCCAGTAGAGGGTAATGACGCCGGTAAGCAGTGTGATCCGGATCGAAATCTACGCGATCTTCTTGGACTGATCTCCCAAGCTGTTCGAGGTCGCTCCTTTCCCAAACTAGTGATTGGGCCCTGAGAAAAGAAACAAATCGTTAGGCTTGCTGGGGTGGCCCCCAGCTAAGACCCTCCGATGTTTAAGTCAGTGTTGATTCTGAGGTCGAAATAATAGGTCGCTTAGAAAAATAGCAAGCTGAAGCGACCTGTAAGTAAAATGTGATCAAGAGCCCCTCTCATTAATGCACTGACTGGGGGTATTTATAGAGAGAGAAATCGGGGGTCTGTTGGTCCAATACGCGGGTTCCACGTGTCTCGGGTCGTCGGGTCGAGTCGCGATCCGACCCGGTCAAAAGTGCGCGGGTCCTACTGGTAAACTTGTAATTTAGAGCCCTATCAGGGGCAAGATTGTCTCTTTACGAGAAAATAGGGTTTTACCCATATCACAGTGGAAGCAAAAGAACACCAAAACGGAATTTATCTTGAAGAGATCCATTTCACATGGATTATTCAACCACATAATAAGTGCAAAACTATAATAAAACGGTGAGGGGTCATTGGCTTAATCATATGAACTCTCTGTTCGATTTATTTGTGAACTATAGGAGTGTCAAAGAAATTTGAACTACAATAGATGCGAGATACGGAGGTGATGACGCTGGTAGGAAAAAGTACGTCGTCAATAAATGATTTCAATTCCAAATGATCGATGAGAAATTTATAATGAATCAAATCCAATAAAAGGGTGAGGGGTCACAATGTTTTGTTTGGCCCAAGTGATGTCAAATTTCTTAAAAATATTGAAAATCTTGAGGTTGATATTGTCCACACAAGAAAGAGAATTAAAAATATGTATGTGTTATCTGCTTCATCATCTTATGTGGGAAAATGTGCAGCATTGATAATGCTTCATTGTGGCATGCTAGACTTGGTATGTAAACATAGATAACCGTAAGTAATGGTGCATAATGGTTTGGTTCGTTGATTGCCTAACTTAAAGAACTTTGGTAATGGGGAAATTTGTGAAAGTTGTTAATATGGAAAATCTCATCGTCTTCCAATTGACAAATATGTTACGAGGAGCAAAGCCCCACTTGAGTGCATCCACAGTGACTTGTTCGGGCCTACAGCAACATCTTTGTTTTTGGCTATCGATATATGCTAATCCTTGTTGACGATTTTACAAGGTTTACTTGGGTGTATTTTATAAAGCAAAAGTCAGATGCTCTTTTAAAATTCATGGAATTTAAAGAAACAGTTGAAGGCACTCTTGGAAGGAAAATAAAGAAGCTAAGAACTGATAACGGTTCTCGGATGATTTCTTCTCACAATGTTGACAACTTGGAATAAGGAGAGAATTATCTTATGGACAAACACCTCAACAGAATGGGGTGGCAGACAAAAAGATTAGACATCTAATAGAGACATGCAAAAGTTGGTTGCATGCTAAACATTTGCCTCAGGAATTATGGATAGCCGCAATGGATTGTACAACCTATGTGATTAATCGGATGCCTCTACGTCTGATTAAAATGAGAACTCCCTATGAGATGATGTTTGGAGAAAAACCAAATGTGGAACACTTTAAGGTCTTTGGATCAATTTGCTTTGTTCATGTACTCGAGTAAGTCAAGAAGTAAACTTTATCCAAAAGCAAGGAAATGTATCTTTATTGGGTATGATCAGAGGAAAAAGGGGTGGACGTGCATGGATCTAGAGACTCATAAGTTCACAATTTTACGACATCTGGTTTCCGATGAGATTTCATCTTATTATGATTTTAAAGGAGCAAAATTGAGAGAACTTTCTACTTGTTTCAAAATGAAGGATTTGGGAGAGTTAAGTCACTTTCTTGGCTTGGAAGAGAAAAACATCAAGTACGGGATATTTTTATCTCAAAAAGGATTTGAAAAGAAGCTTGTCACAAGTTTTCGAGTAGATTTGAGTCAGAAACGCTCTACTCCACGTGATGTGAATGTCAAGTAGAGACGAGATGGTGGGTTGCTCCTTCCTGATCCTCGGCCTTACAGGCACTAGTGGGTAGCCTTCTCTATTTCACTATTTCAAGGCCAGATATCACTTTCTCTGTAAGCCGATTTATGCAACCACCTCGAAAACCACATTTGGAAGCAGCAAAGAAAATTTTGAAATATGTGAACAATATGTTTGATGTGGGATTGTTTTATAAGAAAAAAAGTGAATTTTTGACTTTATGGTTTCACGGATGCAAACTTAGGTGGTGATCTTCATGATAGAAAATCTACATCTAGCTACATATTTCTTTGTGGCAACACAAGTATTTTTTGGTATAGCAAGAAGCAGATTTTGTTTCTCTTTCAACCACCGAAGCAAATATAAAGTTGTGTCACGTGGTGCCCAAGAATGTGTTAGGCTAAGGAGGCTTATTAGTGATATGTATTCCACAATTTCTACTCCTACCAGTGCTATCAACTTAGCTTCAAATCCTATTTGTCATGGGCGAACAAAACATATCGACTCCAAGCTTCACTTTATTCGCCAGAAAGTTCTTGAAAGTACTATAAATGCTTCTGAAGTGCAAAGTTGTGATAATGTTGCTAACATTTTCACTAAAGTATTTTCAAAAGGGCAATTCGAGTTGCTTCGGGAAGTTTGACCACCATCTTCTAGATTGCCTACTAGAATTCCTACGTAATTTTCCTAGAAAAACTATGATAGTTTGCATATAAGTTTGTATTCTCCTAGGTCTTTGTTTTGACTAGGCTTTTAGTTTCTCCATGTACTCTAGAATTATCTCTTGAGTAGTATAAATAGGTGACATCCCTATTTGCATTTCAACTCAACCACAAGTCTTGTATCATCTCTAATAGTATCAAGTAAAATCTTAATACTATATTTGATTTCATTTTTGACTTGTTTTGGTGTGTTCTGTGGAGATATAAAGAAAAAAACAAGGATACATAAGTATGTGTTAAAGATAGTGTGTATATTTGTATTTGATTTTGGAGATAATTTAAAATAAATATGGTATGTTTGATATTATTTAGTGGGAGACAAAAACTAATGTTCATTGTCAAATCATGTCTTTTTTTTATATATGTGAGTATATAATATAATTTTTTTAGTTATAGAGCCTATAATTAGTGTAAACTTATTTGGACAAAAAACAAACAAGGTACTGTTTTAAAACATTTCAAAACACATCTAAAATTTCAAAAATAAATGAGGACAAACATTTATCATATTTTGTACCAAACACTATGTGAGTATTTTGAATATTTTGTAATTGTTCCAATATCAAGTGTTCTACATTCTTGACAAATAAAAGTTTTCTTTAATTGTTCTTCTCTACAAAAAAGTTATCAATCTGGAACTAATATATTCGATACACTATTTTTGATAAGTATGAGCAAAACTCGATAAATAATGAATCGAAATAAAACAATACCCATTCATTAACACGCGTGATCAATTTCACACACCCAATCTAGATAGGCAAAAACTTTCCCTTCCCCACCAAAATGGTTAAGCCATATATGTACATAATCTGATGGCGCAGTGAAACGTATCATACGGACACAACATTAATTAACATTGACACCTTGAGCTCGTCACTCATGTCAGAAAACACCACTCTCACACGCAAACACACCCACCCACCCACCCACACACACACACAACATTAACTTCAAACCACCTTATTTTCAGAATTTCTTATTAGGGTACAAAAATGATACATTTAAGCATATTAAATATTATGAATCGTGTCAGTTATTACCAGTACCATAATATGGTGGTCAACTTTCCGGTTTTATTTTGTATAAATTATATTTTATTATTCGAATTATATTAATTTTACACTTTAATATTCAAAAAAAAAATTGTATAAATTTATCATTTTAATTTTGTGAAATTTGCACTTTATCATATAGACCCGGAGTTGAATAGCTCTAATCAGACTCAAGATCTGTTCCGCCAACTCCTAATAGGATAGGAGGCTCGGCGTGCCCGTCTCATTCCGTCCTAATGGGACTAAAATCTTTTTTGCTCTTATTGAAGCTCATGTGTACCTTAAAGTTAGAAGGATTTTATGAAATCAAAATTCGAATATGTTTCTATATCCATTTAGTTCCCGCGCTTATCCCAAACAGAGTGGAGTTAGAGACCTTGATTTACCTGAACTTATAACCAAATCGACTCAACAACCAAAAAAATAAAAAGAATTAACATTTTATAAAATTTAAATTAATCATATGATGAGTAAATTACATTCATCTATATTAATATATAATCTAAAAAAAAATAACATAAAAATAATAGTTTCTATTAATTAATTAATTAAATGTGATCAAATTTAATTTGAAAAGAAAAATCATAACAATAATTCATCTCGCATATAGTATTCAACGCGCCGCCCGGGGATCCGCTCCTTCTCCACCCCAATCATGTAGGGTTACGGAGGCGCGTGGGAAGCATCCGACTTGGGACTGGCGTGGTGAAAGTAATTGTATTCTTTCTTCTGCTCTCTGCTGCTGCACCTGCAGATCCATATACTCTCTCCCCCCTCTGCACTCAACTGTTACCCCCACACTCTTTTCACTGTAGCAATACGTTTTCTTACCGCAGTTAAAGGTGAAAGAGGACGACTTTTTACCCGCACTTCACCGGCTGTCACCGGTGGCGATGAACAGCATACTAAGCTGTTTCAATGCTGAATTAGAGCTTTCGTGTCCGTATATATTTCACTCTATACAAATTTATTACAATATACTTCATAATTTTTAATTATATTGATATATTGATTAATGTTTAATAACTTAGTTTATTAAAATATTGATCCAATTATACAATTATTGCTTCTATTAAAATAAAAAAGGGGTTAATTACGTTTTGCCATTCGAATTATGATCGATTTTATATTTTGGCATATAATTTTTTTTTTTTTACTTCAACTTACCATCTCAACTTTATAAAATCTTGTATTTTACTATTAGTTGTTTTTCAATCAAATATTTTATCAAAAACATCACATTATGTGGACATTTGATACTTAAGAGCTGTGGGATGTAATTTTTCACATATGATCATGCAATGTTTTTTTCAGTAGAAAAATCTACAAAAGAATATCATACATGATAAAGTATAAATTTTACAAAATTGAGATAATAAATTGACAAAAAAAAATAATAGCAAAATGTAAAAATAGATGTACTTTGAATAACAAAATATAATTTACCCTAAAGAAACAAATGTTTGCTTGGCCTCATGCTTGAGTAAACTTATTTGTTTTACAAAATCTAAAATTTAGTTAATTTTAATTATATTCAATTGATAAAATTTATATATACTAGTCGCGGTGTCACGCGGTTCCTGCGTGCATATTATAAATAATTTTTAACGTTTTAAAATATATAATAAATAAGAAAAGAATATATAAACCAACAATTAACATTTTTTAAAAAAAAAGAAAAGAAAAAAAAGGTGAAAAAAACAACTTAATGTTTTATCGGCATGAGAAATAAATTGGTGTAGTGGTGTTAAAATAACATTATCACTTTGGTAAAAAGAAAAAAAAAGTAATTACAATTTATTTTTATCTATACTAATATACAAATAAAAGCCCCTCCACACTAAAAAACGATGGTTAATGACACTGCACTACCAATTTTTTGTTAAATCAAAAATACACTTCATGATAAAATAATTAATTTATTCAACTTTTCAAAATTTAGATTAATTGATAAATGATTATTTCTTTCTTTCTTTCTTTTGTTAGATGTAATGTGTTGGTTTATATACTTTACTCTTATTTATGATATATTTTAAAGTGTGAAAGATTATTTATTATATGCATGTAGGAACGACGGGTCATAACGGTTAGTAATTATCTAATGAGTTAAGTATGGGTGATTGAAAACACATAAATGATATTTTTTAAAATTCAAAAAATTGGTATTGCGGTGTAAGTAATCGCCTTTATGAGTAAAAATGGCCTTTTCTTCTGAGTACGGATTTAGTTGTTTCATTGGTATTATAGTCCATAGTAGATTGATTTACACAATATATTTCACTTATTATACAGATTTCACCTTTTTCCCGCAATCCATGAAAAAATTATGTCATTTTGATCAGGTTTGAGTTTTTGGATAAATGTCAAAACTATATTTATATATATATGATTTTACAGAATTATTTGATTTTTTCATCTTATTATTTGACTGTTGCAAAGCTACAATCTTCTATCATCATCAGCCCAAAATGTATTGTTCAATAACTTTTTCATATTTATAAAATATTATAGTGCATTGTATTTCTAATTTTTTTTATTTATGTAGGTGAAAGGTGAATCCAATTGGAAGCAAATTACAACTAAAAATTAGATTAATTCGTGAATAAGAATTTAATTTATGAAAAAAATTTGCTTTATAGTTCAGTAGAACTCTATTGTCTTTCATTTTACATTAACTTTTTTTTGTAAGAACGACTATTTTAATAAAATTATTTATAATATATTTTATTATATGCACGTAATGGAGCTATATATATTCAAAAAAATTTATTTAATTAAAGTTCTTTCAATATAATAATATAATAAAAATACACATAAAAAATATCAAACCATTCGAATACCAAGCAAAAAGAAACGTTGTCTAAATTATAAGTGATTATAGCTTAAAAATTATTATAAATTAATATTATTTATCACAATTAAATAAATCAATCTAAAAATTTAAGTTTTGACCATAATTAATATCAATATGATCAGAATATTTGTTATGATCTTTAACTATAATTAATGCTATAGCCTGACCTGTAAAATTAACGGGTGATAATCGTTGCAAGCAGTCGTGGTTAATTAGTATTTGCCACAACATTTTACTTATGTCGATGATAAGTAATCATAATAAGCAGTAATGACAGTTGATCAAAATTAAATCAAACTTGCTTTTAATAATAACTAAAATAAAACAAATTAGAAGTTGTTGATGATGGAACATCAAATAATTTCAAGAAGATTAATAATATTTATTTTTGCAAATGGGTAAGTTTATAATACAAACAAGCTTATGACGAAAATTTTCGCACACAAATTAATCTAAAATAATCAAAATAAGAACAATGAAATTACTATTCCAGCATGCAATCCAGTGGTCATGGCCGATTTATCATAGATAAATATAAATGCAATTTAGAGGGTTTTGTGCTAAATTCTTGTAAAATATTATATTTTATTTTAAAAATAAATTCTTAAAATATTTGGATAAAATGTCAAATTTTGTAATTAATTATAAGAGGAGTTTGATAAACTCTTAAAAATAAGTAAGAAATTCCTCGTGTTTCGAAAGGATAGTTATAAGTTCATAATATATTAATTTTAAATATTACAAACTCATTTTCTAAAAATTTATGAAATAATACTTAGAAGCTCTTAAACATTTATAAGATATTTTGAAAAAGTTTATAAGAATCACTCTAATTTGCTTTTCTTTTTCCTTATGATTCTTTTGGAATTACCTTTTACACATTATTTTTGTTTGCCATGAACTATATTTTTATTTGTCATTATTTAAGTTCGATAAAAATTATTTTGATAATTAATAATAAGAAATAATTATATTTAATTATACTTTCTGATCTATAATCTATTTATATAATCTCTTCTGCCTTTTGAAAAATTGCATACATTCACTAAAAATATCGATTTCATTTACATAAACCACTCCAACTTTTTGAAAAATTAAACATACACCTACCAGAAACGTCCATATTATATTTCCAGAATATTTTTATTTTTCAAAAAATTAGACATACATCCTACAAAAACGTCAATATTATTACACAAACTATCTCTGTGTTATTACTTCCAGATTGGGTTGTATAATTACGCAAAAGATATGAGTGGTTTCTATAAGTAAAATTAAATAAAGGAGTATAAATATAATTAATAATAATAATAAGGGTATTTATTATAGAGATCGGTAGTCAAACAAGTGAGCACCATTTTGGGTAAGAGAGATGAAAGAGAGTCAGAAAATGGGAAAGCATTCTTAACACTTGGAAGGAAAATTTTTGTCCACTTTCCTTTATCTTATCTTCAGGTTTTACCTCTCTCTCGCCCCAATTAAATTTTCTAATATAAAGAAGGGATGGAACTGGGAGCTCCGGTTGCCGGTAACACTGTCCTAGGGTTTAAGTTTTGCTGCATGTGAGCTTAGTAAAAAGATCTAGTGGAGTATGATTATATATGTATATATATATGTATGTATATGATAATTAAGGTGTTGAATTTAAGCTAAAGTAGGATGGATTTTGAGGATCAAGAAGAGGAGCAAGAGGGAGAGGTTGGGTTGGGCCCGAGTTACGATGACTCACTGGGGAACTCCAACTCGACCCGGGCGGCGCCCCCCAAAATGCAGAGCCCCGTGGAGGCGGCGCCGCCGTCTCTGAGGAAGTCCAGGTACAAGGAGTGTCTCAAGAACCACGCTGTGGGTATCGGGGGGCACGCCGTGGACGGATGTGGCGAGTTCATCGCAGCGGGGGAGGAGGGCACCCTGGAATCACTCAAGTGCGCCGCCTGCAACTGCCACCGCAACTTCCACCGGAAAGAAAGCGAGGCGGGCGGGGCGTTCGCCTTCCACCAACACCCTCAGCAGCAGCTGCTCTTGACCCACCACCCACATACACATTTCGGGTACCGTGGCGGGCCCAGCGGGTACCTCCACGTCGCTCCGCCGCAGCAGCAGCAGAGGGCCACGCTGCTGGCCCTGCCGTCGAACTCCGGCGGCGGAGGTGGAAGTGGGTCAAGAGATGAGATGGAGGATTACTATTCTAACCCCAGCAGCAGCGGCGGGAAGAAGAGATTCAGAACCAAGTTCACGCAAGAGCAGAAGGACAAAATGCTGAATTTTGCTGAGCGTCTGGGGTGGAAAATCCAGAAGCAGGATGAGGAAATGGTGCAGCAGTTCTGCAGCGAATTGGGCATCAAGAGACATGTGCTCAAAGTCTGGATGCACAACAATAAGCACACTCTTGGTAAGAAAACCTAACTAGTTCCAAAAATTAATGTCGGGAGGGAAATTTTAGTATTCTATGTAGGTCATCATATGTTGTGTTCTTACAAGAAACATGCAGGAGGAGAGAGCAAGAATTAGCAGATGGACAAGATTTATTTGAATGCGGGTTGGTGAGTAGTACTCAGAATTAGTTTCCTCGGAAATTTGTTGTTGTCATTGTTGTTGCTCTCATAATTCGATCTAGTACTACTCTTAAGTTCAATTAGGGTTTTTATTTTCTCATTTTGTGTATGTATATTGATTCTTTCCCTCAATCAATTCCCTGGTGTCCGGAGTGTGGTTTATTACCTTAATTGTTTCCTAGTTTCTTTTCCTGGATGGGTTCTGATGCATAGGTTTAAGGTTTCATTCTTGCATGAAGACAAAAGGTAATTGATTTGCTAGTATTGATGATCAAGAATTGAAGCTGCCCATTAATCTTAGCTGAAAAATGAGGTTGTTGTTGATGATATATAAACCTTGTTGTCTGCAAAATGCAAAAAGTTCCCACCTTATCGTGTGAATTCACAATTGAGTTTATCTGTTCGTTTAGAGTTCTTGCACTACTTTTCCATTACCACCTTGTCCCCATCTTCATCGTACAGAAATAAAAAACCTGAAAGAAAGCTAATTAGTTCTTGCATAGAATCCCATGCTCCAAATTCTCTGTGCTTTCTCAATGATTTTGCAAGATGAGCTAATTCTATGGAAGAAGAGATTGATGAAAGTGAACACACATCTTGCCCTCCGTTAAATGTGGATAGGGGATGCTCTCTCTCTCTCTCTCTTCCCTTTTCTTTCTTACAAGAGAGAGAGAGAGAGAGAGAGTATTTTCATCTTTTATTTTCTACAAAGAAGTTGATCGATCAAAAAATGCCAAGTGTTGAAGGGCTTTATAGGGTACTTTGATCATCATCTCTTTCTTGTGCAGCATTTACTTTTGTATTCAAGAAGCATCTTTGAATTAATTTCTTGAAAGTGTCCATGATTCCAAGATCACGAGTATTCCTTCCACACATTCAATTTTCTCCCATTTTTCTAATATATATATATGTTATAAATGGAGATCATAAGGGATCCATCATTTTAAGTGTTCGACGAATTTTTGTATAATTACATTATATCTCTTAAAAAATACAAAATTGTTGTATATATATATATATATCACCACTAGCCATTCACTAGTCTCGAGATCACTAATGATCATCTTTATAATCAGTTAGATATATTTTTGCGAAAAAATCATAACCTATGGTTCCCTTCGTAGATGTTCATTTTAGTGCTTTGATGTCCTACGAAATAGAAAAGTTGTATACGAGGGTAAATTACAACGAATTCCCATAAAATTTGTTGTAATTATAATATTTTTTCGTTGTTTGAAATTTACAAATACCCCTATAAAATTAACGGACATTTAGCAAATATCCCCCTATAATAAGATGTCACAAAAGGTATTTATTAGACGGTTATTAATTTCACAACTTATTCATAATTTTTCAAATAACAAGAAATGATTTGTAATTACCCTATATATTGTTGTATATTTGGAAAGTAATTTTTTCAAAATTCTTCAAAGTAAATTAATTATAATATACACTTACAAAAGTTATGTGGACTTCTTCTACATCAAAAGATTTTTGAAAAAAAATTATTTAAATTAGGTATGACAGATATAATTATACTTGTCATGAAATTAGTCACTCCTTTTTATACTGTATAACAATCACATGACAAGATAAGGTAAGAGAATTTCCCAAAATTTAGTACTATATATATATATATATATAATTGTGGATGATTGATCTAGCTAAAGGCCATAAAAGAAGCTAGGAACCAAAAAATGTATGATCATAGAAGGGTGTGCACATTGGGAAGGAAAGAGCTCATGAGAAGTATACATATAAATATATTTCCGTATAAATAAATTTGTAAATAGAAACTGGCATGGCATGAATTGTCTTCTTCTCATTTTATTACTTTGTTGTATAGTACTGTACATGACTGCTGCTAGCTATTACATACATTTGCTGCATTGGGAACAACTACATGTACATATATACATCATCAGTTGTTTGTAAGAAAAGCAGGAAGACATGCAAGAAGATGGACAAGTTGTTGATGTTGGAGAAAGTAGGATGGATCCGAAGCTGCTCTATAGCTTTGTGTTTGCATATATTCCAACTTTTTTATTTCTGATGGAGCAAAGGGAAACATGTGGGCACTACTCCAACATCTCTCTCTCTCTCTCTATATATATACACATATATATATATAACTACTATTCCTCTCTTCTTAGTAGTATATGTGCAATAATCTTGGACATGGGATATATCTGCTCCATCTTACACCAACATGTCTCTATATAAATGCAGATGTATCAATATTTGTATACAATGTTGTCGTAATGTCATTGCAGTTCATAAATGTCCTATTTTTGCTTGAGCTAGAACTTTTAATATATATACTATATTTATCCTTTTATAGTTATAAATATATTACATAGAAATAAAATTAAAAATTTATAATATTTTTTTTTGCTGACTTTAGTATTCTTTCGTTCAAATTCTAATGGAAGGGATCAGATGTAAATCGAAATTTTTTTTAAGGGTATACGTGTAATTTTATTTTTTTAAAAAAAAGTGTAGTTTCTATTTAATTTTAATTAATTCTATGTATATATTGAAATTCAAATGTGAGTTGATATCCAGTTGACTCATAGGTCCACGTGGATACAAATCTATGTAGGGGTCGTAGAATGTTTCTTGAGTTTAATGAATTGGAAAGTATTTAGATGGAGTTGAATTATTAGATGGACAAGATCATGATATAATAATATAGAATAATAATATTAATATATATATATATATGTATGTATGATCTAAGAGTTCGTAATCTTGGCTGGGTAGTTGGGTACTACCCTAGCCGCGTGGTATGAGATGTGCCGAAATATGGACATACTGAGTATTAATTATTATGGATGGAATTTGAGTGGATTATAAAACGTTAGATGAGAATATGATAATGTCTTAAAATGGAATGCATATTTGACTATTTTTACTTTAAATTAGTAAGCGTAGGATATTTTATGTATGTGCTGAATTTTAAAAAAATATTTAAAATAAATTATTTTTATAAATTATAATATTTAATTTTTAGAGTTAAAAATTATCTAAAATATATAAAATAACATAAGATAATAAAAAAAATAAACCTATCTCTAATAAAAATGCATGAGAAAAAAAATTTATCTAGTTATGAAAGAGCCATGAGTGGAAAAGTTAGAAATAAATAAATAATTCTAAAAATAATTTTTTTAAAAAAAAGCTAACCAAAAAATATTTCGGACACTAAAAGGGCCATCTCCATTAATATATAGTATAGATATTTAAGAACGCCTGAGTATGTACTTATTTGAACGGCACATCATGACAACGCCGTTTTTAAAAAATAGATAAAATTAATACAAAAGTTTCTAAGGGTTCTTTTGAATGGATGGATTTAGATTTGAACGAGAGATTTGAAAAAAAGAATTTCAAACGACTCCATATTAAATGAATTTGAAATTCATCACAATTATAAAAATAATTCAAAATTAAAATTGAAGAATTTCAAATCATTTGAAATATAGAATTATTCAAATAAATTTAGTGGATTTATTATTAAATCTTAGCTCCAAATATATTAATCCAAATACAAATATAAGAGATTTTTTCTCTAATCTTACGAGCAAATATCATACGATAAAACATATGTTTCAAAATGAATTTCTTAATATTCTGTTTTATAGAATTTCTAATGGTCCCAAAAATAAGAAAATGCATATATTTAATTCTCTACTTTACGATATTTTCAAAATGATATCAAAATCAAGAAAACTTAACACATTTTGGTTTTCTGCCTTATGGAATCTATGGGATTAAACGTGTTAAATTTTTTCAATTCTAAGCAATTTTAAAAAATTTCGTAAAGTATATAAATGTGTCGAATTTTCTCAATTTTAGGACCATTTTGAAAATTTCGAAATCAGAAGACTAAAAATATTGAACCCTACGTCCCGTGGGATTTAATGTAATTTCATATATGTATCATGCTTATAGACATTAATATTAATAATAGAATAAATAAATAAATAAGTATGAATTTTGTCGTGATATGAACTTTGGAAATTCAATTTCGGAAAATAAAAAAATAAAAATTATAGTATAGTAACTGCAAATAATTTGAAATGTCGTGGGGCAGCCCAAGCGCTTTACCTGCCACTGCAACACATTTCCTGTTGTGGGGGATTCTCAGTATCAGCTAAAGCTGCCCTATCTATCATACAAATTGTGGTCCATCGCATAAGGCTAATTTGGTCAAAATACCCATCATTTTTGTTTTGAAATATATCCATTATTTCTGGGGTGCCCCTCCACTTTTAGGGAAATTAATTATCCATTTCTTTTCATTAAGATTTTTTTGTAATCAAATTATTAATTTACTTTTAGACTGTTCTATTTATTTATAGGGTCAAAACTTTGAGAAATTAATATATAGGACCTTAAATTCGTTAAATAAAATTTCTATTTTAATTATTGATATGGATTTGTAAAACAAGATAGAATAAAAATATTAAAACGGCAATACAACCATTACAAGCACTGTCAAAGATGTATTTGTCGTGTGATTGATCACTTTTTTTAATTGTATATCAATCATATGGTAAGTGAATTATAACATTAAATGATGATTCCTATACACAAACACACACATATATTATTATAATATTAAATTTAATTGACAAAAGTATAACAAATATAATCAATTAAAAAATACGTTAAAGTTGTTACCTGACCAAAATAACTTCAAAAAACTTCAAGACAAATTGACAAATGAGAGTATAAAAGTATAGTAGTACAGTGAGAGATCAAGAAAAGAGAGATTGAGGAAATAAAGAGAATATAAGAGAATAGAAGAAAATAGTAAGATTAAATGAAAAGAGAGGAATATATATATATATATAGGAAAATTTGGAACAGTTTTTGTAACGGTTCCTGAAACACAAACAATAGCCGTTAAAAACTAGTCGTTGACTTATAATCTATATTGTATTTGGAACGATCTTCTATCCATTGAAATTGTTCCTTATTTAAAACGGCCTTAATAATACATTGTTAATATTACACAAAACTCATTCCAAATTGGAACTAATTTAGTCACAGTCGTTGTAACACAACAATTTTTAAGTAGAAATCATATATAGGAACAGGTTTTGTAATACTAATCCACATGCGTACTAAAATTGTTTCAAGTTGCACTTCATTTTGGAATACATTTTCTAATTGTCATTTTTTTATATTCATTGTATCACATGTAGGAACGGTCATCTCAAAACCGTCACTAATTTTAATAAAGTGTCCTAAACAGAGTTTTACTATTTTACCGTTTCAAATTTGGATCGGTATTTGGAACGGAAATTGTACTAGTTTTTTTGGAACACCTATAGTAACGATTTTGCCACGCCAAAAAAATAGCACATAAACAATTAGATCCTAACGTCATCGACCACCTACCATTCCTGTTGAGTGTCAATACCTGTTCCTACATGACACGGGCTTTAAAATGATCGAAAAATCCATGCCAAATCTCATTTTTTTATAGTGTGTGTGGGGGGGGGGGGGGGGGAACTATATTATTACATTCAACCTTCAAAACTGTCTCATAATTAAGGTTGTCGTCCTCATTATAATTCCCTAGAAAGGAAACTAAACAACTTATCCATGCATCTGTTTCGTACGCTTGACAACGTTTAAACATACATAATTCATATCATAACATTAATCAATAATTTATTAGGTTTAAATGTATTTTTGTTCTCGTAAATAATTGTTTATTTTATATTTTTGTCTTTTAATTGTTTAAAACAATATTTGGTCCTATATCTTTTTAATTTTTACGATCTCAATCTCTTTTTTGTCGGAGTTCACCTTCTCCCCTAAAAAATACATGTGCATCTTACGTGACCTTTTAAAATTAAGGTTACTAATCCTAGTGGCTCATTTTTGTCCTTTAAATTTCTAAAGTAGCATTTTGGTCTTTCACCTTTTAAATTTTTCCGATTTCAGTCAGTTTATCCCTCGAAATTCACCCTTCTGCCAGTGAAGCTAAATTCCAACAAAACAAAAGGATTGAAATCGTAAAAGCTTAAAAGATGTAGGATCAAAAAACTATTATAAAAAATTAAATAATAATAATGCTAAATAATCAAAATTACGAAAAAAAAAAAGAAAAATGCATTTAATCCAAATAAATTAATGTTGGAATTCGTCGAGTGGTAAAATTTATTTTGAGAGTTACGAACGCTTAACAAAGTCACTCGAATAAAATAAATCAACCTTTTTGTAATAAGAAAATAAGTCGACCCACAATAACAAATTGTTGAAAAAAAAAGCATTGAGATATTCCAACAATAACCCTTCAACGATCAAATAAAATCTCATTCAAAAACTAATACACAATAAATTACTTTAAATATTGTTCTATAAGACTCTATCAAAATCCAAAATTAATCATATTATTAATTTGGACAAGATCATTAATGTTAGATTAATCTAGGGATATTATTAACCTTTGTTATGATCGATTAATCATGAAATTGTCCTATTTAGTTCTAGAGTTTCAATTGCCATGCCAGTGCAGTCCAAACGCTATATAATTGCTGCTGCATGTCCAAATTTTGGCCCACATTGTGATTAAAAGTGGTCCACAAACTCAAACCGGTCGGACTCAGGTTTCAACTATTATACATACAACGGCCCAAACTATATATAGTGTATGGATTTGTACTCAGCATGAGAGAGAGAACCTAAACAAAATAAATAAAAGGGTTAATTACAGTTAAACCCCGTCCCAAAATATAAAAATATATATTTTTTCTCAAAAAAATTTTAAAATTATACGTACACTCCCTCCAAAAAATCACTATTTACACCTGACTCTTTTCCGTTAGGATTTGGATGAAAATACCGACATTAGCAAAAGAAGAATACATTAAATACCAACATTAGCAATTAAAATTAAGTTTGATCAAATTAAATTAATAACAAATCAAGTGTTATTCACTTAACTGATTACTTTTTATAAACTCTACACCAATCACACGATAAATGTATTGTACTTGTCATTATAACTTATTCAAAACCAATCCAACTCGATTCGAATTAAAATTTCTCATTAATAAAACTTTAGTTGAGTTAGAGCATCACCATATTGGATACGTACGGCACCCATAAAATACTTGAAGATCCTAATATTTCCATCCCAATTGTAATAACGCAGTCTTGATTCCCATATCCTCCTTGCCCCTCCTCGGACCAAGATTTCCACTACCTTCGTTTTCCTTCACTTTATGTCGATGTTTTTCCTCAATTTTACGGTTAATATGCGAAGGGCTCGACGCTGTTCTAAGACTCTGTGCCCAATCAAACCTGACGCCACGAGGAGACTGGAAAGCAATGCTTTCTTGTTTTCTTGCATGTTTAGGCGTCGGGATTCTGGTGCAACGGTCGTTCCGACCAGCCTCTTTCTTGATCTCTTTTATTTGAATTGTGGTTCCGCCTTCCATTTTAATGTTTATGTTGACCTCAGACAGCATCTTCCCCCTTGTATTTCCTCGTTCATTTCTGCCATCACATTTTTGCTTCGATGCACTGTCTTTCTGGTGCTGGTATAGCCTGTGCAGTCTCAGGGCGAGACGGTATATCCCGTCTTTGATTTCCTCCTCCAGACCTTTCTCCACGTCCAGTTCTAGCTCCTCCCGTATCTTCAACTCCTCCACAGACATTTTTCATATAATGGTGCTAGTAGTTACGACTTTTTAGCCTTGAAAATGTCCAGAACGTCTGTTACGTTCAATATCAATTAATGCTGGTATTGAAAATTTTAGCTCGGAGCACGTCTGAGCATACCTAAACCGATCATACAACAAGTATAATATATACACTTGTTATTTGATTGGCTAGGTTCTGCTTACCTAATCTGGACTCAATTTTCACTGCCGATTTTTGCTGCATAAAAGACAAGATACAAATACAAGAAAAATATTACACTTACAGTTTTCGAGGGCTTTAGAGTTCTACAAGAAAAGAGCTGGCAATCGAACTTCACGAGTCGAGTCGAGCGCACAGAAAATGTTAGTTTGTTCACTATTATTACTCCATTGTACAACCCATGCTACTTGTGTTTGTATTCTCTTTCATGCTATGGAATTTATATTCAGGTGGGGTGACAAGGAGAGGTGCGACTCTCTTTCATGCTTTGTTGTAGTGACTATGACATGAAGAGGAGAGTTTAAGGATTGAGAGGGCCGTTAATGTCGTTTTTATGGTTAACTGATTCAAATTTGCCCGCCAAATGTCTCTGCTGGAAATGCGATTTTAGTGTGTGGGATTTTGAGGTTTGAAACTATGAGGTGTTTTTTTCAAGAAACTGAAACTGAAGTGCTTTACTTGGAAGGGATCAACAACTATTGGGATTGTCTTAAAGCAATATCAAAATGCAGAGTGAAAAATCTTCACGTGTTGATGTTAATGCTTGGACATATGTAGAGAGACGTAGAATCTGTCTTGTAGTTCAAATTTGTCTGAAAATACCAAGAAACAAAGATGGAGTTTCAAGTTTACATATGAATAAATGGATTCAAAGTTATAAATTTTAAATTTCTAAAAACAAAGATCTGTCTATTAATTATAAGATAGTTAGACATTCTAATTTATGGCTGTTTATATAAATTATATTTCCCCTGTCTTTTCATTCCTTTGATTGAAATAGAAAATTTCTCAAGAATTTTAGGTTGGAATAAATTTTCGATCATATGAATATCCCTCCTTTCTCGGATAATTATACATGCATATTTACCATAAACATCAATATTATTTATATAAATTGATCCTACTTTTTAAAAAATTATACATATAGATTACAGTCAAGTTGAGTCAAAAGTTTAGCATGTCAAAAAGTTTCTGTCACTTCGCCAGTTAGCAACGAATATGTCTCAACTTGAAGCCTTCAGTTGTTTGTTAGGATACGTATAACAGAAAATCAAACACACCAAGCAGCCAAAAAAGGAGAGCACCTCCATTTCGTGGCTCGACCAAAGAGAGTATAAGCAAGGAGTACAATCCCCTAACATCTATCAATAGTAATAAAGCCCAAGTAGAAACTAAGTAGTACAACTCCCAAACAATAAGAATGTTCAAGATATGCAATGCAATGGAGGACACCTCCCAAGCACTAGTAGCAAAATGAACATGAACCCAACACCACCAAACAGACAAGCATAAAAGAGGATAGAACAGTCAACTCATGAGTCCTCATAAGCACCTACAGGTAAGGTTAGCATCGACAATCCAAGGTAGCTAAGGCAAAATGAAGCATAAGGGAGTGCAACTCCCTCACATCTCTACATAATTCTAATGTTGAGGAATCCATAAGAGTCAAATTTGGTAATCCCTATAGTCTTGCCTTGCATTTGATCATCAGCCAGGAGCGTGTATTCTTTACAAACACAGGCTTGGCTAACAAGTAGGTCTGCTGCTTGGTTGCCTTCTCTATAAAAATGAGATATTTTGGTCTCCAATTGAGCAAGGCATAATCTAATTTTTTAGAAAAAGTGTTTGGTGATTCCAAGCTCTTTGGCGTTGTTTGGAGATGAGTTGGATTATGTGTAGTGCATCAACCTCAATCCAAATTTTATGAAATTGTTTCTCCAAGCAAATTTGTAAACCCCTGTAGAGTGCTTGTAGTTCAACTGAAGTGTTGGTGGAGATTCCCAAAGGTTCCAAGAAAGCAAAGAGTACCAGGCCCTTGTGATCTCTCAGAAGGCCACCTGCTCCTGAAGCCCCTAGGTTACCTTTGGACGCTTCATCAGTATTTAATTTGTACCACCCAGGACCTGGTTCGCTCCAGTGTACCAAAACAGATATTTGATTTTTCAAATTCTGCAGAAGGGGAAGCTTCAAAAAGTTTGCTGCAACATGGTCCTCACAGTTTGCTTTTGCTAATATTCTGAAGGTTTTGAAGATGATGGAAGAAACTTTGAAGGGGGTGCCCCTGTGTTTCTATCGTTTTTAACTATCCAAATATTCCATAGTACAAGCGCGGGAATGAGGTGTCTGATGTGCATGTGGTGAGATTCCCTGAGTTTCCAAGCTTGAATGGAAGTAACGATATTGGTGATGTGTGGGAGGGTGACATTAAACATGGTAGCAAAATAATTGCAGACTTCAATAGAATGCTCATTGTCAAGAACAAGTGCTCGACAACAGCAACACTTGGAAGCCAAGGAAATACCTTTCTTCTGGAGTCTGCCCTCTACTGGGATCCCAGAGTTGATAAGCCTCCAAACGAATAAGAGGACACCATATTTTCTTGTAGAGTGGAAGAACATGCTTGAGATCCCGAATGCATTCCCAAGCTGATTGAATAGAGAATTTGCTAGTTTTAGAAGGTTTTCAGGAGGGGAAATGGGCACAAAGGCCACTTTTTCCACTAGATGAGGTGGCAAAACCCTTGAAAATCCCAGTCAAAGTTGAGCCCGAAGCAGTTAACTGGAATAGATGTTGCATCTTCATGTTCAACCATTTCCTGTATTGTACCCTCTTGTAGCCACCAATCATGCCAAAATGAAATACACCCATTCGCCAAACTCCAGAACATGTTCTTTTGGGTTCTGCTCCAAATAGGGGAGGCATTTTTAGTGAACCCATCACTTCCAGAATATTGATTACTACAGTATTTGTTGTGGATGAATTTAGTCCAAAGGTAATGTCCAATTTTTTTTATCACCCAATTATTAATTAGGATAAATTATGTCCGTTTTTACACGTTTTTATCGAAACTATTTTTTGTGTAAATTTACTATCTTAACTTTACAAAATTTGCACTTTGTCGTATATGACCAATTTTTTGTTAATTTTTCTACCCGAAAAGCATCACATGTTGTGCATGTATAAAAAATATCATATCGTATAATTCTTATATATCACATATGCACTACTGTAAAAAATTTTCCACAAATAACTTGATTAAAAAATATTTATAAATAATAAAATACAAAAATTTGTAAAATTGATAAATTAACACAAAGAAATTTAGACCTTAAAGTATAAAAACGGTCATTATTTGAATAATAAAATCTAATTAATTCTATTAATATCTATCATACAACTTAAATAACTCATGTTTGAAGTAAACGCTACTTCAGCTGCTTTAGAAAAATCACGTGGAAAAATTGAACTTTGACAATTAAAAAAGGAAAATGGTGGAAAAGAAAAAATCTAACTGTAACTAAAAAACAAATCCAAAGCTCCCTCTCTTTCTCCGTCCCCCCCCCCCCCCCCCCTCTTCTTTGTATGTATGTGTATATTTATATACGCACATAAACATCTTTCGATTTTCAAACTGTTATTGGGAATTGATGGAAGCCCTCTCGCGGCCGATCAAACAGACGCTGGTTCTCCGGCCGAGGACATCTCACTCCGATCATGCTCTGCTTCCTTTAAGGTCGCTTAAGAATCCAAAGTCAAACCTTACCCGGACTTTGAGGAGCGTTGACGCGAAAGCGCGAACGGAAAAGCACGTTTCTACTGCGGCGACCATTGACTACAGCGATCCCGGATGGAAGGAGAAGTACCAGAAGGAGTTCGAGGCGCGCTTCAGCATTCCGCATATCACCGATGTGATTCACGACGCCGTCTCTTACCCCTCCACTTTCTGCCTCAAAATGAGGTTGGTGGGAAGACTTAATGTTTGGGGAGAAGTACAATTGAATTTGTAAAAGGAGTACCCTTTCTTTTGTTATTGTGATTTTTATAGTTTGCTGGGAAATTTTAGCTCTTAGTTTCAATGTGCGGCAATACTGTTGCGCTCTTTGAGCTTATTATTATTTTGTTATAAAGGTTGTTTTTTTTTACTGTTGTTGTGCTGATTGTAGGATTCTTTATCAGTTTCATTTTGCATGTTGATTAGGAGGTTGGAGAATAATCTTTTGTTATTCATTCTCTGGGTTAAGATTTTCCTTGTACAGCTTTTACGCATAAATACGGTTCTTGTTAGTTGGTGCTTCTTCTGTATGCTTCAAATAAAAAGAGGCGTCAATATAGTAGTTAAATTCGAGAAATTGCACTCTTTCCAGTTTCAGAAAATAATTAACTTGATATTTGATTGCAGGACTCCATTAAGTCCTGATTTCACGAATGGTTATCCAACAGATGAGGAATGGCATGGATACATTAACAACAATGACAGAGTGCTGCTCAAGGTGTGATGTTGGTTCCTTTTGGTTTTTTCCCTTTTCTGTCCTGCACGAGGTGCCAACTAATTGACAATCATTACGTGGCTCTACTGATTTTGTAACGACCTGATAATTTTCTGAAGTTGTTGAGAAGTTAAGAAATAAACCATAAAATGGAAAGAATAACTGGTAAACTGCTTGTGTTTTGTTTTCTATATATATCAAGTCTAAAGACGATTGATGAGTTATGCATAGTTGGAAGGTCTAAGTGCACGAGGTTATAGGTTTCTTTTGTGGTTTGGTTCGTTGGATGATACATAGCCTAGAGTCCTGCAAGAGTAAATCTTTCATAAGTATGTTCCTTTTTTCTGAATTGATTGCATTAGCTGGTTGACATCTATTATTGTTTTGTTACTGCAATCTACAATTGATGATTTTGCCTTTTGTTATTACATTTCATAATTGCCTCTGAAGCTTAAGGGTACCAAAGGAAATGCTCATCTCAGTTCAATTTGGAAAAGATTGGCAATTAGGAAAGTGATGCACATGCAAAATACACGAACGAAAAGACCAGATTTCTATGCTTTTTTCTCAGATTTCACACAGCTAGCTGAAAGAATGACTACTTTATAAATTTAAGCAACAGCACTTGTTTGCTCTATATTAAGCTTTTTTTGTGTTAATTGCCTCTGATATCCTTATGAATGATTTTCAGGTTATACATTTTTCCTCTCCTACATCTGCAGGTGCTCAGTGTATTGATCCAGCCTGTACATGGGTGGAGCAATGGTAGGCATCTATTATCTAATTTGACCATATGAGATTATAAACATGAAGAGACTCTAAGAGCGATATATGTTGATTGAACGTGGGAATTGCACTGCTGCTTGCAGTGACATATATCAGGATATTCACTTACAGTTTTAGGACTATATGAAACTTTATATATTTACTGGCAGTGGAGTATTGGTTCAATGTAGAAGTATTTGTTTTGTCTCCATTCCTTTTTCCCTCCTGAATGTATAATGCTTTTTGTCATCCAACTTACTTGAAACTATTATTCTGATAATCTTATCCCATTGTCACCTTGGAGATGCAATCTGTTCCAAATGCCATTGCAGCTTTGTCCTGTCCAATAGGCATCAGCCAGGAAATTTTTCATGTATACAGTAGGCAAATCTTTAGGACATGGAGGCTAACATTGAGCTTTATGTAATGTTAGCTCGGGGTTTATGAAATAACCTGGTGCCTTAACCGCTGCACTCTTTCAGGCAATTTTCATTTAGACCTCAGAGCATGGGAAAGGTTGGTGAAACTGATGTAAAGAATTTAAAACTTTTTCTAATGGGTTTCCTTAGTTGGATTTAATCAAATGACATCTGGAGTCTAAAGTGATCCTGAATACTGAATTGAAGAAGAAAACAAAATTGTGGCCGGCTTTAGATTAACTGTTGGCAATGCAACATTTTTCCGATAATTTTAATTGGCTTTTACTTGTTCAAGTTCATATCGTACTAATTTTCATGCCTGATTAAATAGTTGAAACATTAATTCATTGAATCCCCTCAACTTAATTTTAGGGTTCATCGTGCTGGGCCTCGGGAAAAGATATACTTCAAACCGGAAGAGGTTAAAGCCGCAATTGTAACTTGTGGAGGTCTTTGTCCTGGTCTCAATGATGTGATACGACAGGTATCTTCATGTGTGGACTACTGATTCATTACTGTCTACATCTTAACATTCACATTCTCTCATCAGAAAAAAATCAGTTAACAGCAAGACTTCACCAATTTTTTCTTGTTTGAGTTGCTTGTTCACATCAATGCATGCTCTTTAGGTTCATGTTTCAGTTTGTTTACATATGTAATCGTAAATCATTCTTGGAAGAGAAGACACTCAGAATGATCCCACTACCACAAGTGATCACAAATTTCTGATACTAGGTACAATTTGGCAACATAGAGTCTTCCTTCTAACTTCAGAGTTGTCTGTTTTAGCATTCAACAGTATGGAACCTAAAAACTGCACAAGAAGTGGGAAGTCAAAACGTATTTAACTTCTCACGGTCTTTGGTATGGCTGCAGATAGTCATCACCCTTGAGATATATGGTGTCAAACAGATTGTGGGAATCCCTTTTGGCTACCGTGGGTTTTCTGACAGCAGTTTAGCTGAAATGCCAGTGAGTTCTTCTCCTATCTAAAATAGATAGTTTCATATAATTTGTTTTTCCTAATGTCAATTGTTAACTTTTGTTTTATGAGAACTTTAGATCTTTGTCGCAATGATTCTTCAAAATTTATGAATCAACAAAACATTTATTTTATTGGAACAGTGTTTCACTGCTGTGCAGTTGTAAGTTTTATCAGTAATTCATGCATTTCATTTGTAATTTTCTATTGGTTTGCCAGAACTTGACTCTCATAAGTAACTGTCATTTTCTTGCCACCATAATTCTCTATAAATTTCATTGTTTACGGCAGTCATTTGTATGATGGGTAAATCCTAGCTTAAAAGCTTGGATATGGCTTATTAGTCACAGTTTTGACTTTGCTGGACACCTGTCTTCTTGTTGCGTGTATGATAAAAACTTAGTGTCCTTTGATATCTCTCAGCTATCAAGGACAGTGGTTCAAAATATCCATCTCTCAGGAGGAAGCTTGCTGGGGGTCTCCCGTGGAGGACCTACAGTTACTGAAATTGTGGACAGTATGGAGGTATATGGTGATGCTTGTTCCTTGTTTTTGTCTTCATCACCCTGATAGTTTTGTGATGTTTGGTTGTTTTGATATGAATTTAAGAATTGATGACAGAAAAGTGGGATCAATATGCTGTTTGTGCTGGGTGGAAATGGTACACATGCTGGCGCCAATGCCATACATGAAGAGGTTTCTGAGATTATGACCTTTATAGATTCAGCATTCTTCTATATATTGTATGTATCTTTTATTAAATTACAACCTCTAGTACGAAGTTGAGGTATTTAAACATTCAAGGGTTTTCTTTGGAAAGTAAACCATATTAATAAAGTCAAGGTAATCTGCTGCCAGATGGTAAAACCTTGAGAGTAAGCTAAAACAGGAAGAACTGTGGCAAAAGAAGTATGACGGATGTCATGAATCTTAGATATATGCATATACACAATCCTTTGTCCATGCATGAAATGTCTTCTTGAATGTTATAGTACATTCTGTCTCATTTCTGAAGGATTTATTATTTTTGCTATACAGTGCCGCAAAAGACGATTAAGGGTAGCTGTAGTTGGTGTGCCAAAAACCATAGACAACGATATCCTGCATATGGATAAAACGTTTGGTTTTGATACTGCTGTTGAAGAAGCACAAAGAGCAATATATTCCGCATATATTGAGGTATGACTTGGTATCCTTTTCAAGTTCATTCAGTCAAGATTTTACTATTATTTGCTGTATCCTCTCATTTTGAGATGATTCTTTCCCCTACTTTACAGGCACACAGTGCTTATCGTGGTATTGGTATTGTCAAATTGATGGGCCGTAGCAGTGGTTTTATAGCTATGCAGGCATCCCTTGCTAGTGGACAAATTGATATATGCTTGATTCCGGAGGTCTACTGTCAAAAAGTCAAAACAATTAAAAAATATATAGGTTTTGCTGGTCTATTCACCAAATCACAGTGTTTTCTTGCATCCACCAGGTACCATTTAATCTTCATGGACCTCAGGGTGTCCTCAGCCACCTAAAGCACCTCCTTGAGACAAAGGGATCTGCTGTTGTCTGTGTTGCAGAAGGAGCTGGGCAGGTTAGTAAGGCCATGTCTTGCCTTTTATTTCTTGAGAATAGAAACAGGTTAGGTATGATGCTTAAACTAATATAACACCTCATTTAAAAGCTTGAAATGTTAAATAGGAGATTGATTTAATATTTAATATTTTTAACATGCCCCTTTACATGCAGGCAGTATTCTTTTTGTAAAGCCTAGCATGAGAAACTCTTATGTATAGGTTGTGCTGGAATTAGAAACCCAAAACCTCTTGTTTGGTCTGGCTCTAATATCATTTAACGACCATTTTATCTAAAAGTTTAAGCTATTAAAAAGGAAAATCATTTAATATATCTAAAGAGAGGGGCTTATAATCCTGTCAACCTTCTTTTTGTGTGGAAGTTCTTTTCTCCTTAAGCTAGAGTTTCCCTGCTACTATTCTCCTTTACATAGGATCTTCCTCTTTCACTAATTACCATAGATGGGACATATTTTCTAGATGACAAATTAACAAAAGCCACTACTTTATTTCATAAACTTCTAACTTTCTTCGTGAATGTTTCTGCTCGATCTACATACAGTGAGCATATGTTACTAACGCAAGGTCGTTTAGCTGCATTAGGAAATCTTATCTCTTTCTTTTATATCACGTTTTGTTTGCAGGATCTTCTTCAAAAAACCAATGCTACAGATGCATCAGGAAACGTCATACTGGGAGATATCGGTGCCTATATACAGCAAGAGGTTGGTTCGTGCACCTTGTTCTAATCACTTTTAAACTGATTTGTTTACATCATATATATGAAGTAGGATTCTTTCGCATCCAAGATGATTGTCGAACCTATCACTTCTAGGAACTTCTGCACTTGTGTGTTTTTCCTTGTCAATTTCTTTTGAATAAAGCTTAGCTAAAAATTTATTTTTCTACCTTCCACTTTGTATCTATAGCAAGAGTATATGCTTATAGTTTTTTTGCTTCTTGAAAACAATATGCATATAGATCACCTCAGAGCTAAGAATCAAAGGGACATAGGGGAAAAGATCACACAAGCAATTTTCGGGCATATGTGAAGGCAATATCACAGTAGCACGTTGGGGATATCTATTTGTCCTTATCTTGAAAATTAGAATATTCTTGCAACAACTTGTTTCCAGTCCTATTTGCCCTTTTTTATGTCGTTCCTGTTTTTGGTTAATAATTCGTATCCTAATCATCCATGAAACGACATGCTTGAATCTCCCATTATTTTCATTAATGTATTTAGGTTACACTTCCCAAGTGGCAGTGATGAAAATTTTATATACTAAGATGTCCTATATGAACTCATTATCCTGTAGGATAATTTTGCACTAAGCAAACAATCTATTTGTCTTCCCCTTCTTAAGAGAAAACTTGCTTCTTGATATAATATACTGTGTTTGGACTGCTTATCGCCTCTTAAACATCCAAAAGATGGAACTTGGAAATTTATTGATGAGCAAGTTTCCCAAAAGAAAGATGTTGTGTTGATGTTACAGTACATCTTATTAGATTGCTTCACATAGTGAAAAGTTTAATTTTGGTTTTAAGTCATTTGCTACTTACACATTTCTTACAGACAAAGAAGTTCTTTAAAGAGGTTGGAGTTCCAGCAGATGTGAAATACATTGATCCCACATACATGATCCGGGCTGGCCGTGCAAATGCATCAGATGGAATTCTCTGTACTGTTCTTGGTCAAAATGCTGTAAGTGTCCCTAACATACTTGGTCTTGCCATTCTTTATCCGTTGAAGTTGTTCATGCAGAAATCTTTACCATTTGCTAGCAAGCATTTTCCTGCATAAGAAAATTTAAATATTCAGAAGAATGAATTTGAGTGAATAAGTTAAACTGCCCAGGCAGTTTAGCAAGTGCAAACAATTGAAGTTAGAGTCTTTCAAGTGGTTCTCTGCTTGTTTACTTGTGAAAAACAAAAGCACGAACTTCAGATAGGTGGGACATCTATACCAACTTAACCTCCTATATGACTAGGGAACGTTCAGCTGTTACTAACATAAGTGAAGAAGATATAAATCATCCTTATACTTGTTCACTCATTTTCGGACACTGATTTTAAAAACATTAACATTCACCTGCGACCTGCCATTGATAAACTTGTTAAAAGCTGTCATCAACCACATGCAATTGTAAAATACTTCAAAAAGCAATCTGTTAAGGCAATCATCCAACCTATTATTTTCTGGCTCTGCTGACGCCTTTTCTGTTTACAATGCTTGGAAGTGTTTCATACTAGATTGTGGGTTCTGTATATTGACATTGATCTCAGAAGCTTCTCAAAGTATAATGTTTTTGAGGTGTCTTTATGTCGAATACAACTCTAAAGCTCACCACAGGAATAGCTCTATAATATCTCCAGTTGTATTTTGGTGCATTGCGGAAACACATTGATCTTGGTTATTGTACTGTGCATTCTCTGTGCTAAACAAAGTTTTTGGCATGATGTAGGCAGCCATTCACAAGCCAAACTCCTAATGTGTTAGACTCACATAGTATTCTTTGGTTGGCAAATGGCCTTTGAATTTGCATCACTGATAAATGTCATTATCATTATTAAGCGAACAACCAGGACTCATGAGGCTTTCCTGCAGATGTTTTCTATTTACTTCCCGTCACTGCTTTATATTTCCAGCCTTGTTTTTTGTCAACTCAAATTTGCTGGTTTTCCTCATCCTTAGCATGAATATATTTCCCCTTCGTTCTTCGATAGTCATAAGTTTTAGCTTTACATTCCTTTTCAATATTTTTAGACAGTCATTTCAACAGGGTTGTCCTGGCAAATGTTCATTCAATATACCCAATGTTTTGGCAGGTTCATGGTGCATTTGCTGGCTATAGTGGCATCACAGTAGGAATATGCAATACTCATTATGTCTATTTTCCCATTCCTGAAGTCATTACCGAGCCTAAGGTTGTCGACCCCAACAGCCGGATGTGGCATCGTTGCTTAACTTCGACTGGCCAACCAGACTTCATCTAAGCACAAAGGATATAAGTTAAGCTTGACAAATTTGTATCGTATACTAGATGAATGGATGCCCAGCGTGCGAAGGTCTCTGGCTGGGCATGCTAACGACCTGTTCTCTGAAATTCTTCGGAAATTCTTGGTGTACAGTACTTACAGTGCCAATTATTCAGTAGCAAACTGATAATAAACTTGCTGAAAGATCTGGCAAGCATATTTATGACTCGGAAGAGAGAAAATGAAGTAAAGGAAAAGCCTTATCCCCTTGTTTGGGGTCGTTAGAAGCTCATTGTTTAAAAGACAATGATTCGACATGGAATTCAATTGCAGAACTAGTTTTTCCACATCGCGAAAAGAATTTATCTTGCAATTCATATGTTTTTTTGGCCTTTTCTGGTGTTTTGTTATGGAATTTATGCATAAATGACTAGATTTTTTCATGTTACTGTCCAGATTCCTTACGGTTGGATAGGACTCATATTTCACATCCATCATGGTATTCTACCCTCAACTCTAATCTTAAACATTGGATTTTTTCTTCAAATCTACAGTGACTTGTGCAATAGTTCCTGTATCATCTACATCTTGCACAAATAAAATGCATAAACTGTGGTCTCTGGAGATGAATTAGTTCAACTCAACCTTTGTCAAAGTTTATTAAGAGTTCCCATGCTCAGGCTGTGTTCAAATAATGAACTCATGATCGAAAAATTGTGAGTTTTTAAAGCCCGCATATTTGTATGTTTAGTTACCGTTGGTATACTTTGATAGTTTGATTTATAACACATGAATGACTTAACAAACTCTTTCTAGATAAAGGAACACTCGAGCTGATTCACAAGCTTCGATGATCATATCAAATCTCTAAATTGAATTGCTATTCGACTTTAATATTTTTTTATATTAATTAATAGTATATTGATTGTTATAATTATCAATAACTGAAACTCTGATGTAATTATAATCGATTTATTGAAAACACTGAAAGAAAGAAAGAAAGAAAAAGACACCCCCTCCAACTCAACTCATTTTGAGCTAGCTGCATGAAACTTTACTTACATATATATATATATATATATATATATATTTGAGATCATAGAAAACCTTACCTCATATATTTCCAATTAGGGTTCATGTGGATGGATGTTGGGCTTGTGGGCTTCCCAATTCCTTGCACATCCCAATTTCAACCACCTAAAGCAGCCACTGGAGCCCTTGCAAATTTTATCCTAACGCATTGAAATCTGAGATAGGTTCCTTTAGAAAAACTTCAAATTGTGACCAGTCAAATGGCATCACCTGACACTTGTAATAATTTTGGTTCATTCTTTTGCAGTCTCTTTAGATAGAGCTTTAAATAACTGTTCATCAGTTCAAGAGTGGGAACCCAATTACAATTAAATTCCCATCATGTCCAAAAACACTGTCACATTGTTGTACATTTGTCCTTTTGCTATTCCCCAGCACACATCCACAGGAACAGACAACATTAATCAGCCTTAATTTGTTTTGATTAATACTAATCAATTTTCCAACCATGTCTCTTTTGCCCATCCCCATCTTCACTATCTATTATTATTAATTTTATCTGGTCCCCCTGTTCATACTTCATTCATTCATATGTAGGTTTGTGAGCCACGTGAGAGTATAGTCTATCTCCTCGAATCAGGTTTGATTAAATTTGAATTACGTTATATAATAAAAAGAGATTATTATTATTTTTTTTTTATATTTGTTTCTGTCTAACAAATAAAGTTTTTCATCAATCAAATTCATCGAATTTGATGATGTTAATAAAAATAAATTAGATAAAAATCATTATTTAATTATTTTCGATTGACTTATTACTAATTTATTAGAGGTCATTTTCATGACCAAATTATCCTTATACATCTTCACACGTTAATGCATGTAAGGAGGTATAATTTCAATTTTTTAAGAATAGTTTAATTAGGGAAGATTTATCTGACGTGCAATAAGTCATATAAGTGGAATATCAATGTTCATTCAATTTTTTTTTTTTTTTGTTAACATCGACAAATTCAATGATTTGACTAACTGAAAGACCTATTTATTAGATCAAAGCAAGCCTCAGGAATATTAAATGTAATTTTTCAAATCACTTAGGATTATCTGTAACGAAAAGACCTATTTGTTAGACGAAACAAGTCTGAGGAATATTAAATGTAATTTTTCAAACCACTTAGGATTACCTGTAATTACTAAATTACACTAAATCTTAGAGAAAAAAGTGTATTATATATCCCTAATAAGAATAATAATTCTTAAATAGTTTAAAAAGAGTGATGAATCGCATGATAACTGTAATTTTTAATAGGGGTATGAGAGTTGCTCAGTTTAATAGAGAAAGCCCATGATAAAAGTGATATTTTTTTCAAAAAAAAAATATTCTTTTTTTTTTTAAATTGATGGGCATAAACTAAGTTGTGGGTATGGGAAAGAGGAAAGAGGAAAGAGGATTAAAAAATGTCAAATAATAAATACCCTAAATACAATTTTTGACAGATGTGGTTCCAATCAATCCCAAAGAAATAACGGGTAAGATTCTAATTTAACAATATTTATGATTTATGACACCACTTTTAGTGATTTATGATTTATTTTAATCATATTTATTTTCAATTTATAATATATTTTAATAGGAATATTATTTCACATGGTGGTCATATTTTTCTATTTATACAAAAAGGTCATTTGAGGTGATTTGTGATGGAAGAAGTTGAGAAATATTTTATACTCCCACGAATATGTTAGTATTTCGGCAACGTGATGAAGAATCGGTCCCTAATTTTTTCGTGATCGTGCACATGGAATAAGATACTACTGAGAGTTAATGAGATTTTATCTTGGAGTTATGATCAAGACAGGCTATAATAACCCTATATAGGATAGCGACAAGTGTCGTGACTCTCCATCGGTACACCTTTCTAATTTCAAGTTTTATTTTATTTATTTTATCACTTTATCAATTATGATAATATATTTTATATGTGAGATTATTAAAAAAAATATATAATATAAACACAAATCACACAATATCCGCACCACTTCTTATACCTCGAAAAACAAAATTTGACCGTCTTTAATTATTTTTACAAGTTAAATTATGAACCCAAAAAAAAGTAACAATTGTATGTAAAGTTTGCACTTCAAAATTATGAATAAATATTAATAAATAAGTAGGTTTTGTTTTCCCCGTGACTAATTGCATATGGACAAATATTTCCTCTTTGAAACAAACAATGGAAAAGAATACTTTTCTTAAATGTGTCGTTTTTTCTTTGTAGAAATTATTCAAAGAGAGAAGAGAATAAATTAAAAGTGAAAATTCTATGAAGAAAACTACTCTTAATTTCAAAAAATAATTATGTCGCCGGCTTTATCTATTAGTACAAATCATTCATCATTCTCCTTACGTAAACAACTAAACATCCATCATTGTCAAATAATAATAATAATAGTTGCTCTAAAAATTGGGATATATAAGGTATTTTTAAAGGGTCGTTGTTACTCCAAATAAACGAAATACGCCTCGAGTATTTTAAAATGATCCTGCGAACAGTTAGAACTACACAAGGAAGACTCATTTATAATCCGTCGATCTTTAAGTTAGTAGGTCGTAAAAGAAGCACTATAAAAAAATAGAAAATTAGCGATTGAAAGAAAAAAAAAATTGCAGCGTATTCGACATTGTTACTAATTATATATATATATATATATATATATATATATAGTGACAAGAATTTTTTATTTTGTCATAATAATAAATTTATAAGTTTTAACCGTGATAATTATTTTTCTAAATTGTAATTAGCAAGAATTACTGACAAAATATTGTGCATTAAATTTACTAGAAACAATTGACGCATGTATATAATAACAACCTATTTGTATTGTCACTAAGTTGTCACCTGCATGCGTCACTAATTTTTTTTTTAGTGACAACTTTAAACAGGATTCTTGTCACTAATAATTATATAATTACAAGAATTAAAATTGTTCACTCAATATATATTTTTTGTGACAATTTTAAAATCATTACTTCATATCTTGTCGCCAATATTATATTTTTTTGTAGTGAGGATAATGAAGGTTGTAAGAATATTAAGGTAATAAAAGTTGTACTTGTAACATGAAATGCAATTTATTTGTAGAATTTACATAATTATACGATTATATGTAAATCACAAATACCAAAATAATCAAATAATTACGATGAGATCATTCATACTAAAGCTTATATGCCTTTGTTTTTGGGTAGTATGCAAGGGGCTATAAGTCGTGGAAAAATACTGACGAGATTGTATTGTTGTTTTATGCTATGAAAATAGTAGAAACTTTTCAAAAATTAGCAAGACAAGAGTGTGTAAATCATTGAAAATGTACATGTTGATGATCATATGATATCATCATTTTATTTTGCCAAAATTATGTTTTTGGTCCTATAATTTTAGATTATTAATATTTTAATTTTATAAATAATTTTATTTATAGATTGAACTTTTTATTTGAGGAATTTAGTCATAAACATCTCACATTTAATTATTTTTTGACAATTTTGGTCATCTTCAATAGATTTTATTTTTTGACCTATAACAAGGTGTACAAAATTCAATTTTCTGACCGAAAATCAGCCGAATAGAATTTTTTCGATTTGTACCGATGGGTTCGGGTTTTTTTTTTTAAAAAAAAAATCAATTATTTCGGTTGGTATGGTTAATTGTCTCGAACCAAATAACCTAATTTCTTTGTTTTTAATTAATTATATTTTAAAAATATATAATATATGATTATATATAATATATATTGTATTCGTAAATAATTTCATTCATTGTATATTTTATTTTTTAGATTTTGATATTTTTGTACAGGTGTTTTTGGATAAAAATGAAAATACTAAACTATACATAATTTTTTTTAAAAAAATTATTTTTTCAATTTAAAATCGAAAAAGGTTCGGTTATAACCGAACCGAACCAATCCTATTCAGTTCGGTTTTGGTAACGAACCAAACGGAATACCCCTATCTATAACTACAGGTCGTCAGTATCAAAATTGTCAATGCACGAGTAAATTTGCCAAATAAGGACCAAACAGAAGATGTTTAGGACTAAATTCGTCAAAAAAAAGGATTAAATGTATAAATAGAGTAAGTTACAGGACTAAAAATACTAACTACCTAAAGTTATAGGACCAAATATGTAATTTTACCTTTTATTTTATAAAAATAATAGAAGAGAGAGAGAGAGAGGGGAATTAAATTCTGGTTTTGTCATATATATATATATATATGTGTGTGTGTGTGTGTGTGTGTTAGTTGTGAGAGTAAAAACTCACCAACCAAACCAAACAATTGGCAGGGACAGTAAGTCCTGTAGGGATCTTGACACAGTAGATAAGTGTCTGAGAGAGACAATTGAAACCCATTCAGATTTCGATTTTAGATTTCGTTGCCCAAACAGAAATCGACTCTTCATCTAAATTACCTCTTCTCTCTGCTCATTTTTCAGTTTACTTTAGCTGCCTCCCTGTTCAGACTTGCAATTTTTCAGACCAATTAAACAATGTAATAACAACAAAGAATATAGATAGTTGCAAACAACACCAAAAAAACTTAAATCACCAAACCAATAAAAGGATAATTACACTTCCCTCTCCTAAAGTTTGATATAATTACATCTAATCTTGAGGTTCATTCCGTCTAACAAATAGGTCCCTTCATAAGTGAAAATTCATTGAATTATATAAAATAAAATAAAAACTGAATGAAAATTGATATTTACCGTTAATTGACTTATTACAGGTCAAATATATTTTTTTTAACTAAACTGCCCTTATGACAATGAAAATATACCCCCTCTCATGCATTAGCGTGTGAAGATGTATAAGGGTAATTTCATCATAAAAAAAAAATTATTTGACCTCAATAAATCAATAATAAGTCAATCGAGGGTAAATATAGAGTTTTATCTGATTTTTCTTATTAATATCAGCAAATTCGATGAATTTTGACTAACGGAGAAACCTATTTGTTAGACGGAAGCAAATCTTAGGGATGTTAGGTATAATTTTTCAAACTATAGAGAATTTACATGTAATTGCACCAAAACTCAGGAGATGAGAGTGTATTATACTTATTTTAAAACGCGAAACCCTGATTAATGATGTTTGGCAGATGAAATCAACCCTAATGAATGATGTTTGGCTGATGAAATCCGGGAAAAAAAGATTGAGTTGTAAGATACAATATATAATGGTATTTGACTATTTGCAAGAATTTGAAACATCTTTAATTTTAATGATATGATACGAGAATGGGCGTTGTTTTCTTTTTCTTTTGTCTTTTTCTGGACATGATCAAAGTCATTTCAAATTTTGTCACTCTTCACAAAAGGATGGCTAAATATTTCTCTCACCCAAGAAAGTTTACAAGTCAAGAGTTGTGCATGGTAATGAATTAGATCCAATTACATCTCCATTTTGGTGTTAAAAAAAAAAACAGGCCGAATCTCCTGCAACTCCTGCCAAGTCAACACCAAGTTAGGGTTCTTATTGTTGAGTTAAACTCCATATTTTGGCATTATTATGTATATAGATAGACTAATGCTCAGTAAATCACACGTTATCTCATACTGTATGTAAATCAAGAATTTGAAAAGCATAAGCCTCAATGTCTTGCTCTGCGTATTGAGATATTTTTTTAGGATAAAATTATACGATAGGACCAAAATAAATAATATATCATGACAAAGATCTTCGGCGTGCGTTCGGTATGAATGAATGCATATTATTTCATTTAATGTCGCCTATGAAAAACAAGTAGTCATCTGACAATTGATTGCACCGTGATAAAAGATAACCATACTTTGTATAAGAACTTCGGACAAAGCCACCATGATTGCCCTTTTCAAGCCCCTCGTCTATACAGGTGATTTTTATAAATTAAAAGGTTTGCACTTAGTCAACATCTAAAAATGCAAAATTATAATTTTTCCTAAAGAAGTTTCGAAATTATATTTACACTCCCTCCGAAAATTCACTATTTATATAAGAAAAAAAAATGTGCTTGTAAGAAAAAAAATATAATGATGTTAAGCTCACTCCATATATATATATATATATATATATATTACATTTATTGCTTTATAGCTACGAAACTCTTTTTCTAATCTTAATAAAGAAGGGTCGGAGACTCCGAAAAGCTGGGTGGTTTAATTAAAAAAAAAAAACTTTACTTGGAAATGTTGAATAAGGAGCAAAATTAAAAATTTTATGCAATTTTTTGCTAACGTCAGTATTTTCGTCCAAATCCTAGTGAAATAGGATCACATGTAAATAGAGAATTTTCAAAGGGTGTGTAGGTGTAATTTCAAAACTTTTTTTTAAAAAAAAATCATTTTCAGATAGAATTTAAATGTAATTAATCCAAAATTAGAACCTCTACTATAATCAGTATGGATATCCTCCTTAAATCCCTCATCTGTGCAACTCATTGCACTCCGACCCAAAAAAAAAAAAAAAAAAAGAAAAAGAAAGAAAATCCTCGTACAAAAATCTTTCATATTTACGATGAACAAATACACATCATCACATCGTTGTCTCAATTACCACAACTCATGACTCCCCTACTATCTTACATAGAACCCATCCCAATCTTACAATATAATACACACATTAAGAAATGGAAGAAGTGATGAGACCAATTGCACAACATTCATAATTATTTACATATCATCAACCAAAGCTGATCAAAGGCAGATAAGTGCATAGGGACAAGAGGAAAATTTTAGTATGTAAAGCGACTTCATCAAAATGCCTATTTTATTACACTGACCAAGAAAAAACCTCCTTGTTTCTGTCTTCACATATGGAGCATAGTGGAGTTATTTATTTTTTTATTAATAATAAAAAATATTATATTCATATAATTAATTTAAATATACTAATATTAATATGTCGAGTGGTGATTTAAATCACGACTCGACATTAAAAATTATTTTTTTTCAGCAAAAATGCTTGGTGTCGTGATACTGAATCACGACACAAAGTCGTGATTCAATATCACGACTTGGTTTTTGTAATTTTTAGAATTAATACAATTCATTTCAATTGTATTTATTTCAATTGTACAAAAAATATACATTATTATATTTGTATTTATTTCAATTGTACAAAAAAATATACACGATTATATTTGTCTACTTAATTGTAATTTTTATAATTAATCTAATTTTGATATTATGACTTTTTGGATTTTAATAGGTTGTAAAAAAAATAATTTTATATAATTAACTTATAACAAAAATTAATTTACAAAATTATAAAAAAATATTGTCAAATCTAGTTCTGCAACATCTAGTCGATTCGGTGGTGATGAAAATAAGGCGCAAAATGAGCCAGTGCAAAATGTGGGCGAGGAAATAAGAAGATCTCGGCATCAACGCAACAGACACAATTGTGGAACAGACGGACATTTTTGACATTTGAAATTGTATACTTCATTGTATTTTTTTCAATTGTACAAAAAAATATACACTATTATATTTGTCTACTTAATTGTAATTTTTAAAATTAATACAATTTTAATATTATAATTTTTTGAATTTTAATAGGTTGTTAAAAAATTAATTTTATATAATTAACTTATAACAAAAATTAATTAAACAAAATTAAAAATAAAAAATAAAAAAAGGTTGGTGTCGTGATATTTAAATTAATATATTAATATAATTTTTTTATTATTAATAAAAAATAAATAACTCGAGCAAAGTGTATGCCTTTTGGTGGCCATATATGTTTAATATTTTTGGTCCTGTAAATTTAACTCGTTAGTATTTTGAATCCTGTAATGTATTCTATTTATACATGTAGACCTTTTTTTGACGAGTTTAGTTATGAACATCTCCCATTTGGTCCGTTTTTGGCAAATTTAGTCATGTGTTGACGATTTTAATCTCTTTCACACAGTAATAGATCTCTAATTTTTGTCCTGTAACTATAGGTCGTCAGGACCAAAATTGTCAATATAGGACTAAATTTGTTAAAAGCTGATCAAATGAGATATATTCAAGACTAAATTTATCAAAAAAGGAACTAAATATATAAATAAAATAAATTACATAACCATAAATATTAACGACCTAAAGTTACAGGACTAAAAATATAATTTTACCTATTTTTATTATTGGGATCCCTTCAGCAGCAAACACCAGTTGGCTACAATGGCCAAAGTTTTACCCACAATAATTAATTTCACTTTGACCATATTCTTACCTGTTACTTTAAATTTATTCTATTCAATCAAGGTAAAAAGAATATTTAATTTTTGCTTCTTTTTTTTTAACTATTTACTGTGACGCTTTGGAATAAGGCATGGTTATGGTTATGGTCTTACATTAAGAACATTATCGTTAATCCTGTGCAGATATACTTTCTGCAACGTGTCGTAAATTTTTATATTCTGTTTGAGTTATTTAAATTAAAATTTTGAATATTTAAGTAATTAAACCATATTAAAATTAAATATTGATTTGGAGAGTTGATCTTCGAGTTAGATTACGATAACCTTTTTGTTGTTTAGATAATTACCAATACCCTCTTGATTTTAACGGGCATATGAAAATTAGTTCTGTCCGTTAATCTATCCAACTTTTATGGTGAACTGATCAAAATACCCTTGTGAACTAAGAACTATAATTTTATTTATTTTTTAATTTTTTTATGAACTAAGTGGATAATTTTTATTATATTTTTTATATTTTTCCATCCACCACGTCGTCGTCCGATATTTTTATAGATTACAGTAAGGGAAAAGTTGACAATACTTCCATCCAAGGATTACGTAATTTCATCAACATCAAGGGGTTATTTATAATTTTTCAAATAACGAAGGGTATCTGTAATTATGCCAAACCTTAAAGGAGGTCGTTGTAATTTACCCTAATTACAATTGACTAATACATAAATTTCATCAATAAACTCACATTACAATAAAGTGACAAAAGAATTTCTACTCAAACCCAAGATTCCGAACAATTCATGGGATCTCAATTTTAATTAACCAATACACTAAAACATCATAGATCATACTAGATTTTGTAATTGTAAATTAGGGTTTTGAGAAATCGTGTGACCGTTTCGTACATAGTACATATGTAAATGGACGACAGTAACAAGAATATTACCTGCATACATTTACACAAGTGAGAAACTTAGTACAATTTATCAAATTAATGGTCCTTGAGGCGTCACTTTTATAAGTTATGGTAGACAACTTATGTAACTGCAAGAATTTTATATTTGGATGCCAGTTACATAAAATAGGTTGTCTAGCATCAAATACATGTACCTTCTTTTCTTTATTGGGTAAAAGAATATTTTGCCGACTGAATTATGATTGTTCTTAGATTTTGTTATATAATTTTTATTTTATTTTAATTTGTCATACTTAGTTTACGATTTTTGCAAGTTACCATCTTAAACCTCTTCTTGGAGGAATTTCCAACAAAATGGTCACATGCAGCGTACATGTGTAATTTTCTACCATAAAATCTCAAATTTGGTTCAATTTTTAGGACAACACCATGTTCTTACAATAAAAAATGAAATTCAACAAAATTTAACAAACATATGAGTGATTTTTCAAAAATAAGAAAAATTCTTATATATGCGCGGCATGTGACCTTTTCTCGGGGTAAAGTGTTATTTATTTGCACACAATTTCATTGGGCATGAATGTAGCACCCTCACTCTAAAAATTGCAGGGATCTCCCCAAAGTATCATTATTTAGCAATTGGCACCCAACCTTTGCCTTTAGTACATTGAAGTTCATATAGGGTTGACATGGTAGATGCGACACTGCATAAAATATATTTATCAGAAAATTATTCGTTCGGTGTCTGTATGTTGAATATAAATTATAATGTGAAAAAAAAAATTGCCAACAGAGATCCAAATACCGTATGATAAGCAAGTCGTCGATAAAGTTGCTATTTTCTACGCGTAAAAGTGCAATTTCCCAAAGTTTGAGGTGCAAAGTGCAAAGACTAAAATCCTTAGGGTGTAAAATGTTAATTACATGGCAGGCCCAATATCCAACCCCCAAAATTAAATACTATTTATGAAAAATAATAATGAAAATTGTAGTTTTCCCCACATTACATATATTCCATAGGTTTCTTATGCTTTTACAGAAAATTCTTGAATAATTGTTTCAGAATGAAAGGGGAGGAAAAAGAGTAAAAATCAGATGTTGACTGGTCATAACACACAGTTACACACAGAACAGTCAAAACAAAAAGAGATGTGGGCCTGGGCCCTGGCCCACTTTGCCCATTTCAGATCCCGAAAAGGGCATGACATGTAATCATTACCCGAAACCCCATAACAAACGACGCCGTTCGTCTGAAAATCATCTAAGGTATTTTCTTTAAATAATTTAAGTGAATTTGGTAAAATTATTAAGGATAAATTACACTAGATTCTCTTGAGATTCAATATAATTATAATATCTCATTTTTATTTAAAAAATTATAAATATTTTTAAAATTAATGATTATTTAACAAATACCCCCTACAATGGGTTATTACAAGAGGTATTTGTTACACAATTATTAATTTTAAGAAGATATTTGTAATTTTGAAACAACAAGGGATATTTATAATTAGGATAAATTACATTTTGGCATCTGAACTATGATCGTTTTTACACTTTATCATCAAAATATTTTTTGTGTTAATTTACCATCTCAATATTGTAAAATTTGCACTTTGTCACATATGACCCTCTTTATATTGATTTTTCTGTTGGAAAAGCATCACATGTTGTGCATATATGAAAAATATCACATTACATGACCCTTAGTATCAATATACACTGCATGTTATGTTTTTTTGACTAAAAAATAGTTATAAATAACAAAATGCAAAATTTTATAAAGTTGAGATGGTAAGTTGACACCAAAAAAAAATTAAGTGCAAAGTGTAAAAAAATAAAACTAATCCTTATAATTATGACAAACTTCACGAGAATTCATTGTAATTTGCCCAATTATTTATTCAAACTCAATTAAATTAAACAAAACTAATTGTATAATGATTGAAAAAATGTGAAATCGTGGATTGTGCGGAAAAAAAAAAAATATAATTGTCGTATCATTAAATAACGTTAAAATTACTATTCTAATCAAATTTTTTTGTTTAAGGAAAGAAATAAAATTAAGGGTAAATTTGGTAGGACAAACTTTTTTTTATAGTAATATAGTTATATCATTTAATTAATGTATATAATTTTTTACAATAAAAACAATTAATTACGTTCCAAGTGTGAGATATGTAATACTTAATTCCTTCCAGCAGGCTGGCATTAGCCAACTTTAGAGTTAAATGCGATATTTTTTCCATTTTGGGTTTTAATGGGTCTTGCCATTTTTAATTTTTCTCGATTTTGGTCCATTAAATTAATTAATAGAAACAAAAATTCAAAATTAAAAAATCACGTGTGGAGCACATATTTTTTTTGGATAATATTTGCAAGACTTATTTGCTACTCTAAAAAGATAAAAAATTAAAATACCAAAATATAGGATGAAAACTGCATTTAATTTTGCAATTTTAAGTATGATATGTGAAAAATATGCATACATAGAGAAACTCGAGAATTATTTTATTTTATTTTATTTTTAATTGGAACAGAAATTACATGCTATTGCCGGGGATAAATTAAATAAACAAATACAAAAAAGAAAAATTATAATTAAACATAAAAATGTTTCCCTCTCCTCTCCTCTAATTTTTCACCTTATGCCTCTCTTTTCTTCAACCACAACAAAATGGCCATTTTTCAAAATTCTTGTGCTTGTCTTCTCCCATGCATTCTATCTCTATGGTATTTGTTTTTTCATGCTAAAAGACATGGGACCTCTCCCATTTCTCTCTCTTCCTCGCTCCTTCCCTCTCTCTCCGAACATGTCATGCTTTGTTTTTCTTCTTCTCAAAGCCACACCAAAGATCCCATTCACCAAAGACTTAGTTTGGACTGATTTTAGGGGTGGTGAAAAGTGAAAAAAAAAAAATTCACATTTTCTTGAATCAAGAACCACCATCAAAAGCTGTTTTTGGTTCCAATTTCCTCCTTTTGTTGTGTGAAGAACTTGTTCTTTCATCACTTTTGTAGCTCAAGCATGCTGCTTCCAACACCCCGTTTGGACTAACGGGCACCGATGATGATGAAACGTGGGCGGTGGCCGTATTTGCAGTGGCAGTCGTAGCAGTAGTAGTAGTTGAAGTAGTATCACTCATTGATATCAGATCTTGGATCAGTTCTAGGCACTTCATGACTCGGCCCTGCAACAACCCCACAACGTTTTTTACTTAAAGTGCTCGTTTTCTTGAATGAATACGCCAAGATTGCCAAAAATTATAGAGACGATAGTAATGATACGAAGGCGAGGGGAAAGAAATTGTCTTGTCTAAGATTTTTCTATCAGTGGGGACCAATGCAAATTTACTACCTTCTCTACTTCCATGGAACTGGACAGCGCCTTATCAATGTCCATTGCTTGTATTTCTCCTGAAACATACACAGCCACAGCTGCAGCAATCTCAGAAGGCCTGAATTCCAAGAAGTCAATACCTGCATTCAATTTTCCCCAACCAAAGCTCTGAATCAAACACTTCATATTAAATTCTCAATTTCAGACAGCCGATGCTGTGTAGTAAATACAAGACCTTTGATTGTGCTTAAGATGATTTGAATTGATCGAGCAATCAATGGCCCTGGTGGGAGCCGAACGTGGTTCGTTTTTCTGAGGAAATACTCTATGAAGTTGAATGGAGTATAAGATTTCATGTTCCACTTCAAGTAGTTCAGCACCAACATCTCCATTCTCTGTATCGTTTTCCCTTCAAACAAGAACTTCGGTTCCCCTGCCTGTTGCATTAGTCCACATTGATCAAAACAAACTCAAATTTTGTCACAGAAGCCAATACAAAGCAAGAATCCAAGTAAATTTCACCTGCAAATCGACAGTAGAAGGCACATCAACCTCATCGATTTTGGCTGCCAGAGATAAGCAGGCCACAGCTACCAATTGAACGGCCCATGTTTTACCTCCCTATCGATGCCAAGGAAGCGAAACAATCAACAACACAAACACACAAGAAAGAGGAATTGCAATCAAAAGAACAGAGTCTGCAGATCTGTTACTCGTTGCAACGAACATACCGGCAGGTTATACACCGATAGAAATCGATCCATATAATTCATAGCCAAATACAAACACAATTCTCCAAAATTGTGGTGAGCGCAAGCCTGCAAAGAAGAGATAACATAAGTAATAAATCTAGCAATTAGCAAGATAAAATTGATTTCTTGTGCATTTCAATCCAAGAAACGTTGAGTAGAGTGCTGAAAGACCAACATGCATTTCAATTGAAGTGTTAAAGAAAACTATTAATGAGTGAACATAAATACAGAAAATTGCAATAACTGTAAACCCTCACCACTTTTGGTAGACTAAAACTCATTGATGGGGGAAAAATCCCATTTTTAGGAAAATCCAGAGGAACAAGATGAGCAAATCAAGAATTACTAAAAGGGCATATACAATGATGATAAAAAAAAATTAATTCCATATAATGCTGGTCAAAAGATGGAATGCAAAAACCCACCGTGCAGAAACAAATGATCAATTAAACAAAATTTGGAAAAACTCAATTTGATCCAATGGGAGGAAGAAAAAGTGAACCCAATTATTAGATTAATAAAGGAAGAAATTAAATGGCAATTAAATTTGACCTTAAACATCCAATCAAGAGCCTCTTTTCTCAAACTCATATCCAACTCTCCACTCCTAAGTCTCTTTAGATAATCATCTGCAGGCAAGTGCTCCCTTTCTCTCTCAACCATCCAACCAATGCATTCCTCACTCAGGCATGGCAAAAGAATCAACGGCTCAGAATCTGATCTGCCATTGCCAAAGCTCATGCCTTTTTCACCATTGGTTTGATGGCTTTGGTCACTGAAAGGTTCAACAAGATCACCATCATCAAAGCACAAGCCTTTGGTTTCCTCATCACAGAGAAGGTCTGCTGCTCCACAGTCAAAGCTGCTGTTTTCAGCCATGGAAAGAAAGGAAAAAACCCTCAATGAATGTGCTTTGCTGTGAATGGAAGTTATCAAAATCTCATAAAGATTGGATTTTTATGGAATTTCTTTTGCATGTTAAAGATTGGCATTATGTTTCTGCCATTTCTGTGAGGCCCAGAGAGAGAGAGAGAGAGAGAGAGAGAGATGGGGGAGGGGGTCTGAAAGTGAGTCTAGAGAGAGATTGTTGTATAGACTGTGGGTGTGGAGAGGAGCTTTATGTAGGAAGGAAATGGACATTTGTCTTTAGGGTAAAGGTGAGGTTGAGGAAGAGAAGACTGATTTTTCTTTTTCTTTTTTTTTTCTTTTTCTTGGGAAGAATGGAAAAAAAATAAAATTAAAAAAAAGTGTCATTTTTCTTGAAAAAGAAATTAATTATTATTGATATAATTACAGAAATAAAATTCAAGGAAATGTAATTTTGATAACAACAGAAAGATAAAAAAAAAAAGTATATTTGTGAAATGACAAAATTGCCCCTGAATTTGGGAAAGTAAGTGAGGTTGGTTTTGTTTAGTCAATGGTGATTGGTGATTAGATGGAAACAATTGACTGGTGAGTAAGTGAGTGAGACACAGTGATAATTCAACAATTAATTATTTGAGTAAATTACATTAATATTCTTGATGTTAGGCCAAAATACACCAAAGTCCCTATATTTTACAAAATTATAGCACCATCCCCTAAAGGGTGTTAGTGTAATATCTTTCAAGTGGTATTTGTGTAAGTTTTGTCTCTTAATAGGGGTATAGTTGTAATTAAAACTATAATTTTAAGGAGTATATTTGTAATTTTGCAAAAAACATGAGGTATTTGTGTATTTTAATTTAACCTCATAAGGTGTTAATATAATTTACCCTTATTATTTCTAATATACAAATATATTTTTAAGTGAGAAAAATGAAAAAAATAAGATTATATACTACTCTTCTTTTTCTTTTTTGGAAAATAGATTATAAATCGTTTTCAATGCCACAGAGTACTAAAAAGTTAATTTTATTTTCATCTATGTACCCCATTATTTTTGTTATTTAGAAAACTAACCTCTTAATAATTTTATTATTAAAAGTTTTGCTGCCTTAATACTTTTCTTCATCTATTTCCAGCAAAATTGATGGTGAAAGAGATAATATCACATTTAAAATGAGTAACTTATATTATTTTACAGGATAAATATAATAATATTGTAATTGTGAAAGAAAAATAATGACAGCCAAGCAACTATTTAGGTAAAAGTTAATTGACTGGATAATTATTAATAAAACATCTTAGAATTGGCCAATAAGGCCTGGCTCAGTTAGCGAAATTGAGGCCTCAATCCCACGATCTTAGAGGTCGTGAGTTCGAACCTCGCCTTATGTATGGGATGTTGTATCTACTGAATAATAGATATTGATTAGATTTCGTTTATTAAATATTATTAATCAGAGTATGATTGTTGTAAGAATTGATATCCGATAGGAGTTATTGTAATCAGATTTCAATTTATACTGCAAATTAGTATGGCATCTCATACTATACTTCACAAATATATGTGTATAAATTTTTTTATTAAATATAAAGATAGCATAAATTTTATGTAGATGGTATCTACATACTAAATACAATATAAAGTAGGATAAATTACATTGATATCACCTGATGTTAGGTTTAGTTACATAAGTATTTGTAATTATAAGTGAACTTTTGAGGTTTTAATTGTAATTTCCATCAATACCCCCTCAATAATAAAAATTTACAAGTAGATTCTTGTATTTGTAATTTTATAAAAATCAAAAGTAGTTATATAATTAAGTTTAATATAAGCTAATTTCGGTCTAATTTATCCTATAAAGTGTAATACGAAATGCAATACAAACTTTTAGTAGAAGAATAGTATTGAAGCTTGGGTATAGTATTAATTTCAACATTAATGCACATAAATATTTCAAATATTCTCTTTAATTTGTTCAGATGCATTAACATATTGGCCACAAATTTTCACAATATTTTCATTTTAAATTGAATTAGACTTGCTATAATTACCATTAGAAAAGTTAAATCGCCATAGATAAAAGGGCTTCTAACCATCAAACAAGCACTTCATAAATAAAAAAAATTTATTTAAATTAAATTTAATTGAATTTAATTATTCAAGAGCAAACATTTTTACACTTTGATGCATACTGGGATCCAGTCATATCACAAGAATCAAAGGACTTTCATAAAAATTTAGATTAACGGGGAATTAACCTGCAAAATAGAGATTAGCACTCCGATATTTAAGTCAGTAAGAGTTTACTGAGAAAATTAAGGAAAAATTGGAATCGATGTGAGAATAATGATTGAAAATAGTGCTAAAGTGATATACTCCTTATAGACTTGAAAACGTGAGCTAAAGATAACTAGAAAACCGAGAGAAAATGAGAGTTGAAGTATGATAGTGGATTTTACCAAAATGACTACACCATGTCTCATTTTGTAGACATTCCTATAAAAAGATCCAAAAGGTAGTTAAGGCAAATCATGTACCGTTGGATAGCTGCATGTATTAGCTAAAACAAAAAAAAGTAGTTAAGGGTTTGGATTTATCAAGACAAAGATATGACATTCCTTGCTCCTACATCGAGATCCATTTTGATACCTGTTATGTGGATTTCGTACTCGGTCTCATCAATTGAGGCCTTGAAATCAAATCTTAGGGCAAACTCTAGCTTGTCTACTTTTTAGCTAGTGAGCACAACTATGGCTCCACTGCTAGCATAGGTGGTGGAGCCATCCATGTGGAGTAGCCAATTTTCCTCCATCTTTTTCAGTCAGCGTTTTTTTAGGCATGAATTCAACTAACGCTTGGGCCTTAAAGCGGTTTTAGGCTAGTAATAGAAACCATACCATTGAATTCTACAACTCGTTTGATCATTCTACTTGAAGTCTCAGCCTTCCCCAGCGTATGTCGCTGGGGGATGTTAGTGCATACAATAATAGAATGTGATACAAAATAAGGACGTAATTTTCTTGCAATTATTATCAGGTCGAATACTGGTAGCATTGTTTAGTGCCATGCTATGCTGACATAGATGATGGGATTTTGGGTTCTATTTTCCTCCTTGATGAGTAAGGAGCTTACCCCGTGCTGCCCCACAGAAAGGTTATATATAATAGCTCACCTGGTGAGGGCTTAGTAAGCAAGGAAAACTCAGGATGTAGGCATTCAGATCCTAGAAGGCTTATGTATATGTCTCGTTTTAGGTGAAAATCTTTAATCTTCCTCCACACTCTGAAAAAGAGTTGGCTACACTCTGTAGAGCAGGATATGAACCTATTAAGAGCAACTATACAACTAGCAACGCTTTATACCTCGTATTTTGTCTGGATTGACCTTGATGCCTTTCTCAGTCACCATGTAGCTGAGGAAATGTCTACTTCAAACTCCAAATGTGCACTTTGTTAGATTTAGTTTCATGTAATATTGTTTTACCTTTTGGCGGAGTTCCACCATGTCCTTTTTAAGAGACCACCAAATCCAGGGTGGTTCAAGATTCGTTGTCTCCTTATTGGCCATATCAACATGTATAGGTTCGTCCTGCTAGCTCAGCGAGATTCTTCTTGTTGGTTACTTGATCTCCCTAAGTTCCGACCTTCTCATGCTGGGAGAATTGTTCTGTTGCACTAGCTTGTGAACCTTGGAGAGTTGAGTTGATGATCTCCATAATAAGTTGGCGGGGCTACTTATAAAAAAGCGGGTTAGCGGCAGCAGGCAAAGCCGCCGGATCAATGGCAGGGGCATCAAGACCCCCTAGTGCCTATGGCAAGGTGGAATAGTCGAATCTACTGCATAAGATAGGGAAGAGTATTTTCCTTGAAAGATACATTGTTACCTATTTATCCGAACTTGTCATTTCTTACTTCTATAGCTCAAGTGTTCCTATAGATGGCGCCAAGCACCGAGATCCAAGCACACCATAAGAATTGAAGGACTTTTATGAAAATCTAAGATTAACGAGACACTACTCTGTAAGATAGAGATTAGGACTCCGATACTTGAGTCAGTAAGAGTTTACTCAGGAAATAAAAGAAAAAACTTGAATGAATATGAGAATAATGGTTGAAATGATGCTACAGTGATATATTTATTGTGGAGTACAAACAGAGCTAAAAAATAGCTTGAAAATCGAGAGAGAATGAGAGTTGAAGTATGATAGTGGATGTTACCAAAACGATTGCACCATGTCCCTTTTATAGACGTCGTAGAGCAAGATCTGGAGAATGGTTAGGAGGAATCATGCACCGACGGATAATTGCATGTGTTAGCTAAATAATAGAAAATAGAAATTTAGGATTTGAATCAATCTAAATGAAGATATGACCTTTACTCGTAGTCTTTCTCAGTCTGTCCGGATATCCAGGGATTTGTTACCCAGCTGCTTGAGAAGTTGTTTTCAACTTAATGACTTGGAGTTTGTTGGAGATCTTTCAGTATATTGTGTCATAGGAAGTCAACAATCTATGTGACATGTCATCTATATTGTATGTTAACTCAGTTTACTGGATTATGCTAATTTTTTGGGCCTACCAAGTTAGTAAGGATGAAATATACTATAGGCTTAATACCTTGTTTATGGGCCAACAAAACCCAGCTTGTTGGGCTGCTCGGTGGGTGTGCACTCCTTATCTTTGGGCTCTTGAAGAAAAATATTTGTGGAGGCATCACACTTGTTACATGTTCAATCACCTCCTTAAACTATGCAATAATCACATGGTAACTGTATAATTTATATATGGCCAAATTGGGCTCGCTCTAGAATTTTCCTACATTTTCTCTAATATTTATTGAGAAACCATTTTGTCAAAGTTTTAAGGAAAAATTCGTGCAAATACAATGCATTGAAAACCCTACACCCAAAAACTAAAATTATAACTCGAGCCAATGTAGTAGTCATGCATTTTATGTTACTCGAAGCTCAAGTTTTAGGTTTTAATAGTTTAATTTTATCACTGGAACTAGACTTCGTATTTAATAATCAAGAAGTTGTAGGTTCAGATCTCATAAACAAATATCATTTCATAATATTTCTTATTGGTTTCTTTTTGTGGCGCAATCTGAGTATGTTTTATGGTTCCATTCGATTGGCCCAAAATTTAGAGATAATTTTAATTTCTCTTTTACAAGTATGTTGTGAACCAAACTATTATTTCCTAGCCTTATACTTATAACCTCTAGACCACTCTACTAACTTGATCATCAAAGTGCTTCAACTAAGGGAGATTGAAACACTTCTGATCTTGTGTTGGTTTTAGATTACTCCCGTCATTCAGTCAAACCATTCGGCCTCGATCATATGTACTCTTTGATACTTCAAAATGTACTAAGTAATGTAATGAACCATATGTACATATATGTCTCCAAATGTTATGCGCTTATCTAATTACAAACACATGAGAAATAAAATAAGATTGTGGTTATATAAAAAGTTGATGAAAGCGCTTAGGATACTGATTTTTGAATCTTGCAGCTGCATGGTTTTAGAGAAAGCTTGTAATAACTGAGATGCTAAGGAACATGCATGCTTTGTTCCCCTTTCTTAGACTTTGTAACCCCAAAAATATTCTAACACTTTTTTCACACACCATCTTTAAAGAGAAGGGGGTTAGCCCCAAAATATTCTGCTTAGACCAAATATGTGTGAAAATGACTTTTACATACAACTGAGTTAGCATATCCCAATGTCACGTGTTTGTGACAAAGTTCAATAGCAGCCTTCTTTCCTCTACTTTGTGCTAATGTATACTGAGAATTTCTTGGTTATGGGGTGTTCTTACACACACAAACACACATGTATATGTATGTATATATATATATATATATTAATACTGTAGATCCTTCATGCATGCATGGACATATATACTAAGGTGGTCCTCCACCTCCACCAGTCTTTTGTATTAATCTTACTAATTTTATGTTTGAGATTCGAGCTTTCCAACAGTACTATACTCCTTTCCCCCACCCACTCCCCAACACGCACTCACACACCTACTGTTTGTGTGTGAAAATCATGTGGGGGTTCTTTGCCAAGATTGATCTGATCATTTGGGCTGATATATTGACATAATTTTAGGGATTTGGATTATTTAGTTCAGATCATATTAGATTTTTTATTTCATTAATATGGGAAATTTGTAATTTTACTTTTGTAACTTAATTGGTGGTAATTTTTGTTTTATATGAATTGATTTTCACAATTTGATTTTTTGTAATTTTAAAATTTTAACAATTTTGTTCGGTTAATTTGGTTGAAAAATTGTATGTAACTTGTACATGACCCAATTAAGTTGTAATTTTAATCATGTAACTCAAGAGGTAGTATTTTTGATCTTGCACGAATTGATTTTTGTAATTTCGTCCTATAACTTTAAAATTTTGGCAACTTTCATCGTTTCAGCCTTCAAGTTAATTTGGTTGGAAAATTACATCTCGCTTGCACATGACTCAATTAAACTGCAATTTTAGTCATGTAACTTAGGGGGCCAGTATTTTTTATCCTATGTAAATTAATTTATAGTATTAGAATTATAATTTAATTGGGTCATGCTCAAGCCACATGTAATTTTTCAGTCAAAACGGTCCGAAAAAAAAATTATCAAAATCTTAAAATTATAGAACTAAATTTGTAAAAATCAATTTATGCAAGACAAAAAATGTCACCCTCCTTAAGTTACAGGACTAAAATTATAAGTTTTTCTTTAATATATATGTGATATCACTCGTATAAAAATTACCTCTTCTATTTTATTTAAGGGGAGATAAAATTTTGTTCATGTATTTTTCTACTTTTTTATATTATATTATATTCGATGCATGCAAAAAAAGCACGACTCCAATGGATATGAATTATTTTGTTCAAAACTTGGGCTAAACGAATGCAAATTTAGAAGAGAGGGCCTGCAAAAGAGGCGTTAGCACTCCGACGCCTAAGTTAGTATTGGATTCAAGATGAAATATAGCAAAAAAGTAAGTGCGTTTAATTAAAAAATTGAGATATGATGAATAAAATCGGTAAAAAGTGCAAAAACACGTGAATATATGCTTAGAGGGAGCTTAAGAGATGGTTTAGAGAGTAAGTGAGGTGTTTTAAGACTGAGGGACATACTCCGTATGGAGGACTAAACCTGTATTTATTGGAAAGGTTTCCTGTCTACTGAGGATGTATCCTACTCTCGAGAATCTTATGAAAATTGATTGGGATAAGGGATAAATCATCCTTATCCGTAGCTAGGAGTGCTTTAGTAGGAGTCCCTATTGTCTTGGGATACCTCTCGTTTACAATAAGTCTCAGCCGTTAGAGAGGTCCTCGGCTGATGTGGTTCAAGATAGTGCTGACACCTAGGTTGATGAGAGGCCACGTGCAGGTTTCTTCGGCATATTATACTTTAATCATGGTCAGAGTCAGGGGATGTCCTGGACCTCCTCCTTTCTTCTTGGGCTTCTTGGGCCTGCCTAGTTAGAATGTGGGTCGGATCATCCTTCGCCTCTTGGGAGCATTATGGGCGTGGGATGTCCTGGGTCTCTCGGGAATACCTTAGGCCTCCCATTTCTTTCTTCTTTTTTGGACAATTTATTTTTATATAAATTAATATTAAATGATAAAGAAGATATTACGGAACTTGAATATTAACATGTCAATGTACTCATGGGATTTTTAAAAAAATTACGGAACAAGGGCATATCCATCGTTTTAAAAATGCTATTTCTCTTTTACAGATTGAAAAATTTGAAATCTATAATCATTAAAAGGATCTGTCATTAAATCAGGTTGTGAAATCCATCCATTCGGATACAGTTTAAAAGCAGCATTACAGAAAAGTTTTGTGGGGGCAATATGGACACTTGAACACGAATAAAATGTCAATGTACAAGTTTTGAAGAGGCCAAAATTTTAATCAAAATGTACATATGAAAGAGAATGTAATTAAGAAACATGTTGAGTACACTAATAATGTTATAGTGGTGTCGGAATTCGTTCAAGAATCAATCCAAGACAGCATTTGAAAAGAGAGTGTTGCAGTTTATTATTCATCACCATCATCCATCCTTTGCTCCTCATTTGATTGACGGTTGAGATTAAATTTGTGAATCAAGAAAATCAAATGTGCAGGAGAGATATTGGGAGAGTAATTTAGAATTTTTATCCCATTAATAATATCATTTTTTTCTTTTCAATCCTGTAATTTTTAAAAAATAATAGTTTTGATTCCATGATTCGTTTTCATTAGATATCTTAATGAAAAATGCCATGTTTTTAGCACGTGATGTTAAGGGCTTTATACTTCGCTCCCATTCATTTCGCAATTCTCATTTTTTATCACATAGCTTTTAAAATGTGTATGTGGCATTTTTGTTAACTATCTAAAGAAAATGTATTATGGAATAAAATGCTACTTTTTTAAAGTTAAGGGACTAAAAGTAATATATTCCACAACCAATGGATTCAAAATAAAAAGATCATAAATTACGAGACAAAAAATATTATTTTTCTTATCTTAGGTCCAAACTCAAGTTTTCCCATCCCAACCCCCTTAAAAATCAAATATGTTGGATTCCCATAATACCCTCGAAATGTGAGGACAAAAATAATGAACAGCTTTGAGATGAGGGGCAATGATGTGCCATTAATTGAATACAGTAATAACTTTATACACAATTTTTCTTATAGTATCATTATAGAAAATGAATTATTCACTACACTGGAAACTACTACGTCTTAAAAATCATAGTACATAAATACTATTTTTACCACGAACAAACAAAAATCAATGTAAAAACGTCATAATTTGGACCATGATAGAACCAAATTTCTCATAGTTTTAGCTATGACCAGAACACATACCGTAATTTTATCCATGACTAATATTCTGGTCTCATCTACAGAAACAACGAACAACAGTTATTCTACATATATAATTAATTAATATTCGCAATAATTTTTTTTGCTTTCAATCACGATGAATAACCGTAATAAAACATCATATTTCTCTAAATATATCAACCTAGTCCTCATATATATAATTAATTTCCAATATAAATACAAATCAAACAGAAAGGCAAAAACAAGACAAAAAAATCACAAATTCTTGCATCTAAAATAGATGGAAATGAAGACAAAGTGTTGCAATAAATCCAATTTAACCTTTTTACTACCCTTTCAGTCTTATCTTTATGGCCAAAGACTCATCATTGTGTTCCTACACATACCAACGGTAAAAGATGCCCCGTTGAGAATCAAGTCAAAACCACTTTTTACTGCTCTCAGTCAAAATTCTATTCGAAAGTTTATTTTTTTTTATTTTTTTACATTTATTTAATTTCCATAATAATAATAATAAGACAAGTAACAAAAGAAGTGGATGGAGGATGGCTTAGTAGAGAATCAATTAATAGGCAAAATTATAAAAAAAAAAAAAAATCAGTTAAAAGTTTATTTGAAGTCTCAATATAAAAAGAAAATATATGAATTTTATCTCAGTAAATGTCGCGTACAACTTCGATGAATTAATTACTTATTTTTTATTTATTGAATTATAATTAATTGAGTTTTTATAAATAAAAATATTATTTAAAATTATTTTAAGAATTTTTCGGCTCCATTTAGCTTTCACTTTTGGATCCATTCTCGCCCCCAGGAGGATTTCACAAAGTGTAGGGGATATTACATTAACACTTTTTTAATGAATGAATCGACAATTTCACAACATGTAAAGAGTATTTATTTATATAATTAAATTTAATTTTAGAGGGTATCGATGTAATTTATCAAAAAGAAAACTAGTGTGATAGTTTTGTTGAGTCAAAGCATGATTGCTTAATTGGAAACTGAAATATTGAAGTTGGGATATGACTGAAAATTGATTTTCATTTATCATCACTTTCTTTCTTTCTTTCTTAGCTTTTCATTTTTCATTTTTCCTTTTTCCCTTTTTTTTCTTGAAGAAAGGAAATATGTGTGTGTATATATATATAATTTCTCACATGATATATCATATGTATTAAATGGTAGTCCGTAATAAAATATAGAGTTAATTATGCTTAAATTCTCAAAAAAAAACATAAAATTATATTTTTATTTAAAAAAATTAAAATTATATTTATATTCTTTTTGAAAATTCACGATTTACACTTTATCCTTTTTTGTTAGAGTTTGGATGAAAAATACTAATATTAGTAAAAAAAAAATTACATAAATTTTTTATTTTACTCTTCACTTAAAATTCTCTTATAATAATATTGTACTTAGTGGCATAAAAATATAATGATGTTGACATCACTCTATTTATATGTATACATTACATGTATTTTTTATAAGTATCAAAATATATTTAGGAATGTTAAACGCGGGCAAAATTAAAAAAATTTATATAATTTTTTTTTATAACGTCAGTATTTTCATCCAAATTCTAACAGGAGAATTTGTTTTAGGGAGTGCAAGTGTAATTTCAAAACCTTTTTTGAAGAATCAGTAATAATATATTGATTGGCAATTCTAAAAATGTCACTACAAAAATTTATACCAAGTGATAAACAATTTTGATCGTAATATAATTATTAGTGATAACAATGTGCATAAAATTGTCACTATTTTGATCATGAGTAATATTTTTGCCTATAATCAAAATATTTATAGTAATTTTTAATTACAGCTAATAATTTGATTTTGTTTACAGAAATAACAGTCAATAATAATTAATTAATATTTATTATAGTCTTTAATTTTTAATTATAATAATTCATTATAAGAAAGTGATATACATTTCTTCCGGTGTCGGTAATTCTTGTGGGTTTTAGCAGAAAGACTTGACAGCCTTTCTTGGTATTTGGACCAAACATATTTTGGCTGCCACAATCATCCTATGCTTCACAATCTTGAAACAAAAATTCCAAACCCGGACATGAAATCCAGAACAGAATTGACTGTTCTTTTAAAAACAAAAGTTTGGCTCAGAGAAGAAGGATGATTGCGAAAATAATGGAAAGCGTACTTGATGTCATTGATTAGGTTGTGGGTTAGGACTTGATTACGAGATTAGTTAAGATAATTTTGTAGGAAAATGATGAAGTCGTGTTTACCAAGATTTTGATGGAATTACGAGGTGATGAATGATTTTCTTACAGATTTCGATGATCACTTTGATGTGGGTTGAATATGTCCGAGTGGCTTTGAAGGTTTTAGTGAAGCATCCTATGAGTTGGGACTTTGGGACTATATATCGAACTTTTATTACTAGATTCCACTACAAGGACTCTGTCCCCCCTTTTAAATCCAGGCAACATGGTTATTTCTGGAAAGTTCTCATGTTGTCCTAGTTGAGAAATACATATACAAAGTCATGTATGTATACAAGAAAAATAATACTAATACAAGAGAAGATTAATGTCTTGATCATGGTTTTAGGCATACAAATTTGAGGAGGATGAGTTTAAGGCGATATCAATGTCGACCAAGTTATTTTAACAGTAGAAGAGAGGTCTTGTGTCCCATAGCGTGGAGTATTGTTTGACGGCTTTGAGACGAGGTTCTCTAGTAGTGCTGAAAAATTGACAAACTTGTGTGGACAACTGAATGTAAGGTATTAGTAGAATCAGCCATACGAGTTGGGTGAAGCAGATTTTTAATGTATTTGCTCTGAGAAATAACAATTCCCCCATTGATGCGCTTTATGTCAACACCTAAGAAGCACTGAATCAACTCCATTTTGACAACATAAAACACAACGAAACCAAGAAACGCTTTAACACAGTCGCTTCGGACACATTTGCTATGCCTGAATCCCACTAAGTAGTAAAACCTTAGCGTGCAGCACAACCAAACTATTACAGCAACAATTTTCGTTCAAACAGAAATTCCATTTTCCATCATTCCTTTCAAAACCACTTTCCATTACCATGACCATCACTCGTTGGTAAGAAGCTGCCGACATCATGAACATCCACCTTCAAACAGATTGAAGAAGTGGAACCAACACAAATTTACATATTTTAGTCAGACTTATATTCATGATGTTAAAAAGATACAGTTAATGTGACCCTGAGTAGTTTCAGAAAAACAATAACCCTAAATTCCTCTGGAAACAATTAAGAACGCTGAAGAATACTGCTATAGGCATATGACAATGCTAGAGGTATGCATATCAAAACTTTCTATGAGTTAAGGACTCTTTTGGAGCATTCTCACACAAATATCTTGTTCCAATGATTTCCATGCGACAGCTGAGGCATAGAACCATGTAAATAATTGATAGTAAAATAACTTAGATCGTTTCTATCTCTGCATGTAAAGCTTCATTCCCGCAAATTTTCTTAAAGTCCATGAGAAGGAGGCATTCAGAAAAAACTGCTAAGTACTTTAAATCCATGAGAAACAGGCATTCACAAAAAAAGATCCAAGTCAGAGAAAGAAAGCATCAGGGAAAACTAAACAGCAAATAATAATCATGGACTTCAACATCAGATTATTGATAGGCAAGATACAAAAGAAAACAGCAGATTTCGCAGCTGCTGCAAACAGGGGAAAGCACATATAAATTAAATGAGATGCTCAATTTCAACTTCAATAATTAACTTAGCTTACCTGTAGCTCGAGCTTCTCTCCTCCTTTGTTTTCGCAGAAACAGATAAAGATGAACATCAGGTGAACTGAGAAGGAAATATCAGTCATCTTGTGTATGGTAATGTTTGGATATTAGAGTATGCACATTTATTATTCATCATATATGTGTGGATGTCTGCATTTGGAAGATCAGATCTAAAATTGCTGTCGAAGCAGTCAGAAAATGATGGAGCGGAAAAACTTTGCTCAATCTAAGTGCTTTTAATTGTTTTATCTTAATGAAGAAGAAAATATTACAAAATCAACCAATTTGAGCAGGTAGTCATAATGAGGCAATCAGTGGTACACAGATCAGAAAACTAAAGAGCACAAGGATAGATTGCCAACTCCTACATCAATTGGCTTAAAGTATAAAAAGAAGACAAGTAGAAGAGAAATGCCATCCTTGGTTATTCAAAGGCAAACCTGCAACTTCTTCAAATGAACAATTCAGGAACACCTGATCTCTTTATGATAATCACATCCTATATGCAAGTTGGCCGCTCTAAGTAGCTCCCAAAAGGTCAGACTAATGACAGTGAATAGTTGATTTCTCAATGTAGATGCTGTATAGTTGGTTTTCATCCTACACAGACCTTAAATGTAATAGTAGCATCCATCACCAAAAGGATCCCCCTAAGGGGAATCATTTTACGGCTATTCACTTGGAGAAGGCATGAAATAATGAGTGCCATTGTCAACATGTGATGAATTGGAAATCCAACTGAATTAGCTACCAAGATCAATCCTAAATCACATAAAAATCAGAAATAATGAAAAACAGTAAATCCTTCACGTGTCGTGTTTAGCATCAGCAAGAGCGCTTTGCCATTCTTCACTAAGATCATGCTTCTTGAGTTAAAAACATCAGATCTTTACATTTTAAGCATGACAATGCTAATATGTTAAAGGCGATGCATGCACGCCTACCTTCTATGCTACTCCATTTTGTTGTAAATAGTTGTACAGCAGTAAGACACATTCCTCACCTTCATATTACTGTTGTCACCAACTTTGCTTATATTTTGAAGCCAGCTGTTAGCAAGCTACACTACCACATTTAATGTAATCAGATAACCAGATTCTTCAATCATCAACTAAATGTAGTAGTGTAGCTCACTAATAACTGCCTGTTGTCTGATCACATTAAACGTTGTATATGAAAGTAAACATAATTGTTATACGGCTATACATTGCATGTTGTACATGTGCTACAACATTTAATGTGATCCTATCATATCAGTTATATCTTCCTTAATAGAAATAGCTCGCTAATAACTGGCTGTTGTCTGATAACATAGTCTACCAAGAAACATAATTTCTAATAAAAAAATCCATAATATAAAAATTTGTACAGTACCAAAAGAGAAGTCCATGAGAATGGCTGAGACATGTTATACTCATCTCAACCTGTGGTTTAAAAAATAAATAAATAAACAATTCCTATGAACAGTATCCTATAACTCAACAGCCTCTTCTGTCCTCACTATAGAGGAAAAACCTACTATGCAACAGGCTTGCAAGATTCAAGAATCACCTGCAACCACAAGAACGAAAATTTAGGAGAAATTCTTCAGATATCCATCTGACATGAGATTATTGCAACCCTGTTGTGTTTAAATCCACCTGCACTGCACAACTTAAGAACAATTATGAAGCAGAAGATGACCGCAAAACATTTCTTTAGTAGCACGACTAGCTCATTTGCAGTATACATATGCAAAATAAAAAATGTCATTATGTTCAAAGTAGACATGAATTTGGTAGTACTACATTTCTGAATATGAAAAACAAAAATATTATACCATTATCGGCCTATTTCTATGTCACTTCTGGGAAACTTCAGATCAGTATGAACAGAAATAAGGAAGATATAACCGATAAAAGTAAACATCTCTTACCTATTTACATGAATAACTATCACATGTTTTCAACCGGAGTATTGTCCCTTGGAGAGCTTAGGAGTAACCTTCAGACTGACATCATCATATGGATTCTCTTGATGTACATCTACAAGCCCATAATTCTTCAGAACCTGCAGAACGAAGAACATTGCAGTTAATAATCTTTTCACTCTTATCGATTTAGAAGGCAGGTGCATAAGGGAGCCGCATAAAACTTAGCACTTACCAGGGTCTCATAAAACATCCGAGCGCATATTTTTTTGGGTTTGCCTTCAAGAATCTTGTTCAAGCTGAGATCTTCCGACGATTCTTGTGAGTTCCCTGAGGTAGGGGTTATAGAGGACTGCTTTTTCAAGTACTGAGCCACAGCCCTGCAAACAAATCAAACGAAGTTGGAGAGGTCGGTGACTCAGTTGAAGTCGTCTTTGGGCATAGGGGGAGTTTGATGCTACCCATGTGGGCACAACCTAACTCGAGTGTAGCCCATTGGATTCTAGAAAAAAAAAAGTGTAGCCCATTGAATAACACATGATAACATCAGCAGTTTACTTTATGAAATCATTATATCCAAGTCTAACAGTTCACAACCCAAGTGGTTACTACCCACATGACTGGCATGAAATAGTTCAGAGACATAGGGGCAAAAGATTTACCTTGTTCTTGAAGATAATGCTTGCAATTCCGGGGTCCCTTGGTTATATGAGAAGATGCCAAATTCTGGTGTTCCTTGAGATCCTATTAAAACACAGAAAAGAGATCATGCATCGTGTCTTAGACTCATCCCAAGTAAAACACAAGTGTTGATGATAAACTTGGTTAAAACAATAAATTGAAATGTAACATCATGAATTTGCAAAATTACCAGCAGGAGAATTGTCATCTTGTTCTAGAAACCCAAGCTCCTGTCAGAGAAAGAGAGACGCAATATGTTAAATATAGAAGTCAGAAAGTGCAAGTCATTTACCAATAGTCACTCCCCTCTCATTTCAACTTTAAAAGTTAGCTGTTCTCGGAGATGTGACTTAAATACACAAGTTCTGAAGCATTTTATTGTCAATAAAAAGCTTTGACCATAAAGAAGAAATAGAAATAAAAACATATGATAGGAAGAAAATAAAGATTCAAACTATCAAATATGCTGTAAGAAAGCCTACTGAACATACTTCTGCAGAAGACGCCAGCTCAGGAATGTCAGAAAGGGCTGTGCGCTCAGGCAACCCCTTCCCATAGAATGTATCTGGGGTTCTCATTTCTGAGTCTATATCCCGAGGAGATGTTCCCACATCTGAAGTAGGTAATACACGATCCCCTTCAGTTGTTTCAAGACATTCTGATTGCAAACCAAAACTGGAGTTTTCAGGAGTGAGATAGCTCCTCCCATGTGGAGAAGGCACGGCCATGGAGAAAGAAGGCATAAATCTATCTGGTGAAGCGCCCTCATTATTGCGAAGAACTTCAATCTCTCTATCACGATCATGACTAGGTGAAAGGGCCTGATCAGCACTCATCTCTTGGGGTGTTTTTTCTGTAGTAACCATATGATGAACAGAGATGTTGCCTTCCTCGTATAAACTCAACAGTGCAGGACAACATCCTGCAGAATAATAGAACCTGATTCAGATGAAAAGCAATTGCAAACTGAAGTAGAAGCAATGGATAAACGACAAATACTACCAACCAGTTACATAGGGCTGACGAGGGAGACCATTCTTTTTTAATTGCAACCTCATGTTTTGTTTGAAGATCGCAAGAGAAGATAAAGGACAGTTCCTCCTATTCCGGCGGGTGTCGTTGGTGTCATCTAGTGCTTTTTTCACATGTCTAAATCATCATACCAAAATATTATGAGGGGAAATAGATATAAATTTTGAAATAACATAGCATGAATCATATGAAAAGCTATACTTGTTGCTCAATACAGGAGACTTGTCAAAATACTGCTTTCTCTTCCTTTTTCTAACAATTCGTTGTGCAACAGGTGGGGTTGGTTGGATTTCCATTTCAGGTGACTGGTGAACTGCAAAACAAGAAAAAATACAAGTGATTGATGTGTGCAATTTTATACAAACCTCATAACCAAAGACTTACACTCACCAAAAAGCATTGGAGAATCCAAGTGCCTTAGAGAATGTTGTTCTTCATGATTCTGGGGTGAAGAAAAGCGGTCATCAGGCAACAATACTTCTTCTGTAACTGGAGTGCAGTTCACCTTATCTTTAATGATTTGCTCTTCCAGGAATTTGTCGGGGTCAACACGATCAGGCAATATTGGTGAATTGTTGAAATCAAAACCATGTCTAGCATCACGCATGATTTCAATACTAGGTAAATCTTGCGGACTGCTATTTCCGATATTTCCATCATCAGCTGCTAACTGATTAGGAGGCGAAGGATTCTCAGAACCAGCAGTTGAATCCACTTCAACAGGAAGAGGAATACTGCAAGATTAAACAAATCAAATTCATAAATCAAGAGGGATGATGTATAGTTAAGTTTTGGTAGGCCAGAAACAGCCTTACTCTTCCTCCATTGGCACTGGCCCAGATCTTGAATTATCTTCCATGAACGACGAAGCCCTAAAATCATACTGCAGTGGAGAAAAAATCAATAATAGCATAACCTTTAAATGCATCAATTCTCTCACAGAAGGATGAAAAATAGGGCACACCTCATCAACTCGGATGACAACATATTGATCTTGTCCAGTTGGAATTTGCTCTGTGGAATAGAATTTCGAAGGCCCATAGTAAATGTTAATGGGGATCAAGGGAAAAGATTAGGAAATAGGAAGCAGCACGATCAAAACTTAAATTTTCTTATGCAATATCAATACCTGACAAAGTAATCTCATCCTTGCTCTTGAGATAAGAATCCTCACACCTGAAAATGCAAACCCTTAAATTTATCTGCCCACAGCTAGTAAAGAAAGAATTAAAGATCTTCAGCAAAAACATACAAGTCCTTATCGTAATCATCCAATTCCAAGGAATCAAGCTCAAACTTTTCTGGTAAAGTGATGGCATGAAATGGCGCATGTTTTGCATCATCAGGAAGATTGACATTCACAGAAGTAAAGACACGGTTTATTGTATTCCGTACACCATTGCAGTCTTCGTAGAGATAGTCAACTTGTTTTGAGTATATCCGCACAACTCCAAGCAGAAGGTGTCCCGACATTCTCAGCGCAATAGGCACTTCAGGGTACATAATTCGTTCTGTAAATCAAGTTCCACAATAATAATCAAGTTTCAAGAAAGCATCCAAAAAGACTATAACATAATGTTCAAAAGATGCTCATGGAAATTAAGAACAATACCAAATGATAGCACCATCTCACCAAGAAGTAGTAATTGCAACTAGATAACAGTATGATACTGTTAAAAAACTTCTTTGTATCACACATCAATTATAATTAAGAAAAATATGAAAAGGAAGCATCACATGTTCGAATCTTATGATGAGCATACAACACTACAGGAACAAAGAAGCAGATTCAAAGATGTGCAGGTAACAAATGCTTCTTGTTTAATCAATAAAAGAACAGAGAAAAATACATCAATGCTAATAAAATCTAGTGACAGCCACCCAACCCCCAGGATAAAAGAAAAGTAATAATAGTAATAAATAGATAATTCAAAATTAGAAAACATATGAACCACACAGAAATCATACAACACAAAACGGATCCTGATACAGAAGGATGCCTCAGGACATGCTCAATTTCAATCAAAAAAGTTGCCTACTGTGCATCAATATAGATAAATGATCAGAAAACACGCAATGTTGATTGATAACTGATATCATTACCAATTTTACCAATGCAAAAATGTAGTCTTTTAAGTCATGCCAAAAAGGAGTGAAAGTAATCAGACAAAAAACATCAATGCTAGGATCTTCACATATTCAAATTAGGAAGAAAAAAGAGAAAGCAGAAGCAAACTAAATCGTTTGCTAAGTATCAAACACAAAATCACTCATCAGATTATAAAAAACTAATCTTTGTATCCAATAAAAAAACTAATGGTCTCATAAAATGACACGAAAACAAATGAAAAGTTCAGGCAATTTTTACAAATGAATTAAACAACACAAACCCGTTACACGCCCAAGGATGAAACATAAACTCACAAATCAAGAACCAGCTTCTTATCATCGCCGATAAATTTTAACCAAACCCAACAAATAAAAATTCTTTCTTGACGCAAAATTACTAAGAAAAACACATAATCACCACCGGATTTTCTTGATTTTACTCATTTCTCGACAACAAACGAAATAAAACCAAATCAAAACACAGACAACGTGAAACGTGGTAAAGTTAAGCGTTTATCGAGTACGTACCGACGGTGGAGGGCACATTGGTTGAAACGTAATGAGACTTCTTGAGCTTGTGTTGCAAATGTGCTGCACACCAAACAGTCCCCAAAGGACCTTTCCTTGCCAAGAACGTATGCGAATAGAACATTTCCTCTTCCTAGTCCTTCTACACTCTTCGATTTGGCTGTAACAAGCAGTAATAACTCTGCTGTGTCTATATACGGGCGAGGTGGGTGGGAGTGGGGTGTGAATAGGGTGCCCCTCTACCATTCTGTATAAATGTATATGTTGGGAGGCGCGGGAAAGGCAAAGAAGCGCGAAAACAGAAATATTGAGAATTGTGTTTATGAATTAGGCCAGTTTTTTCCGAAATTTACGAGACTGCCACCGAGTTTCCTAATTCTTCCCACGTACGTTGCTCGCTGTTGGGCGTGGGCGTGAAATGACACGTGGAAAATTTATAATAATATATATTTATTAATATATATATCAATTAATTTTGATCAATTGACGGATTCTTAAAATTAAAAAAATTAATACTCGTTGCCAGGCCTATTAATACTCGAGCCGATGAGCTCAACTCCAAGGACTGCATCAAACCTTCACTCTGTTGCAGCACGAAGACCAAGTACTGATAAAACATTTGCTTCTCAGATCTTTACTCAAAAACTAAGGAAAATTGTAGGTATTACAGTAGAACTCATCTGTCTGCTTTATTTCTTGAATACAATAACTGCAAAATCATAAATTTGTTTGGGTACCTGAAAAGAAGGAGCCGACTTGCCTTTCTTGTTGCCGTGAATTTGGGGCTTAGGGTTCTAAGAGATGGGTTTGGGGAAGAAATAAGAGCGGGAAAGAATGGAGGTAGAAAGAGAAAGAGAGAGAGAAAGAAAGGAAAAGGAAGAAGAAACGATGGGGAAGAAATAAGAGAGGGGAAAGAATGGAGGTAGAAGAGAAAGAGAGAGAAAGAAAGAAAGAAGAAACGATGAAAAGAAAGAGAAAGAGGGGTTTTTCAATTTTGGTATTATTATTATTATTATTTTAAATTATGAGATTGAATCTTAAAATTTTTTTATATAGATATAATTGAAATTAATATATATTCACAATCTGTAAAATTTATATCTTTATAAATGTTACTATAATATTAATGTGACTATCATCTTACATTGTTAAACAATATGGGTTAATCAGGTCATCGAAATTCAGATCAAACCGTTATATATGATAAAACTTACAACAAAATACATTTGGTAAAGTTTTAGACTTATTGAATATCCGTATGTCGAGATATCGTACTCGAAACATAAGAATAATCATTCAAGACGGTGTATCATTGAATCAGACCATGTGATTTTAAATCATATCGTCTGATATGATCTAATATGATCTAATGGACATAATCTTGTATATATTTAAATTTCGTATGAATCAGGTGCCCGATTTAAGATATCGTAATTATTGATTAAATTTTTTAATCTCATTATATATATAATAAAATAATAATTAGAAGTTCAACCATCATCATCGTCATCATTATTGTTATTATTGTTGCTATTATTATTATTATTACAATTTTTAGATTAATTCATAAAAATTACTAAATTTTGACATAAATTTATAAATAATAAAAAATCATAGTGAATTACTTGTCAATTTAAAAAATGTTAACGTAATACAAAAATATATATTTAAATATAATATAAAGTTCTATATATCATATTAAATAACAATTTTAATTATAAAAAATATTATAATTTACTAAGTTGTTGATTAAATTTATTTTTGTATAAAAATTAAATGTATAAATAAAAGTACCATAATTATTATTATCCAAAATAAAATGTATGATATTGATTAATAATTATAATAAATGGTCAATTTAGATTATAAAACTGATCAAATATTAGATATAAAATTAAATATATAAAAAATTCAAAAAAAAAATCACCAGCTCATGAACAGCCTCCAATGAGCTCGAGCTCAAGCTCGATAGGAGCTCGAGCCGACTAGACTCATCTGCCACCCCTAATTGGTACTACTCATATATGAAGAAAAAGGACAAAAATGTACTTATTTAGGGCAAAAATATCAAAAGAACCATGGATCCATGCACGTATACTCGGATCGGGTCGCAATACCCAACCCACTTCAGCAACCAGGCACCGGACACCAACTGACACCTCCATCACACCACCGTACGATCTTTGACAATAGAGCCTTTAGGATAACACCACGTCGCTCACTTAGTATACTATATTTGGGCCTATACATACTCCCATTTCAAAGCATTTATGGCATGACTCGTTTAGTGCTTAAGATCGCATTCCTTACATCTCAAACTCGAGCTGACTTGAAAGTCGAAGGGTCTTAGTAGGGGATACTCTCAACTAGCTTCACGTTCTTGTTTCTTCTCAAGGCATATTTTGATATTTGAGAGAAGTGTTGCGACCTTGGGACCTACATTGAGGAGATCGCATATTCTTACCAGGATCATCTACCATCGTCTGTGGAAAATCCTAAGAAACACCCATCGAATTGACATGGAAAGAACTTCAAGAGGAGACATGTTCAGGAGGGCATAGGAGGATACACCTAGACGAGATCGAATTATGCATTTGACTAGAAGCGAGTTACAAAGATTAATGGAAGAGGCAAACAAAAATGCACCAGCAAAATATGAAAGGATGATTGCTATATTTATTGCACGAGAATCAACTAAAAGGTAGTTGTTCAAGGAAAAAGGAGATAAAGAGGGATCCACAGGAGACGGCAAGTAGATAGGAACCTGAAATAAAGCTATGTTTTCTAAAATGGGATCCAGTGAAAAAGGTAAGGGAAAGAGAAGAGAACCAGGAGTCTCAAAAGCAGAAGTGGACCGTATAGGAAGGCAGATCAAGCGATTGGGTAGGCAAATTGATGAGCTAAAAAGGAGAGGAGAAATAGTAGCCCAAAATAGAAATTCTCCATTTTCGAACAAAATACTGACAGAGGTGGTAGACTAGAGTTTCAAAATGCGTGACCTACCTAAGTACAGTGGAACGAAAGACCCTCAGGAACACGTGGCTACATTCAAGTTGGTAATGAATTTGTATGATTAGTTCGGTCCTGCTAATGCTAAATTGTTTCTTACTACTCTTACAGAGAAAGCACATGAATGGTTTACTAACCTGTCAAGTGAAAGTATAGAAACATTCAAATAGCTGGTGCAAAAGTTTACATTCCATTTTGCAAGCAAAAGAAAATAGAAACGCTCTGCGACGTACTTATTCATGATAAGGCAAAAGGATGATGAGTCTCTCAAAAGTTTTATAGGTAGATTTTAAAATGAAACATTGGAGGTTCAAGACATTTTGATAGATATAATGTTGGCATCCTTATTCATGGTTTGAAGAAAGGACTGTTCGCATCATTCCTAGCAAGGGACTCGCTTGAGGATGTGGAGCAGTTAATGAAGATGGACCAAAAGTACATTGATGAAGAGGAGATGAACGCAATAAAAAATAGAGAATGGCAACACTCGAGAGGTTGAGATCGCATGGAAGAAGAAATGGATAGACACGTATGACAAAAGATGATCGTGAACTGCCATACCGACCCAAGTTTCATAAATACACACCGCTAGCAACCACGAGAGCTAGGGCATTGATAATGATGGAGAAGTCTAATTTTTACAATGGCCAGAGCACACTAAATTTATGCTGACAAAGAAATATTCTAGTAAATATTGTAAGTTCCACATAGATAGGGATCATAATACGGAGGATATATAAAGGTTAGTGAGACAGGGATGCTTTAAAGAATGTGTACTCCGTCCAAAAAAGGGAGAGAGATTATAAAGTGGGTAGTAGAAAGGCAAAACAAGACAAAGACACCAACAAAAAGACACACATATACACATTGTCGCATGATTGCTTAATTGGATACTGAAATAATGAAACTTGGGATATGGCTGAAAATGGAACCGAAGAGAGGTTTTCTTTTCTTTTTTGCCTTTTACCCAACAAAGGTATAGAACCAGATATACCAAAAGCCATCAAGCCCAATAAGGACCAACTCCTTTTTTCAGTTGGGCAATAAAAATTAGAGTAAATTATAAATAATTATAAATTTCTCCTCATTATTTAAAAAATTATGAATATTTCTTTAATTTTAATAATTATCTAGCAATTGACTCAATTCGTTAGTCTCTATTATATTTTCATTTTTTATATAATGAATGGACTAAAATACATTTATAGACTATAAATTATATTTTTAATTTTTAATTTTTTTATAAACTAAGTCAATAGTTTTTATTTTTTTCCAAAGCTTCTCATTCACTTTGTTTTTTCCACAATTTTTGATTGATTTAAAAACCAAAGTTAACAATTTTAAAATTTCACAAAGAATTATATAATTTAATCAAACATTATATGGGTATTTATAGTCAAATGACGAAAAAATATTCATAATTATACCAAACTTCATGAAGGTCGTTGTAACTTACCCTAAAAAATATAAAATATTAACAATCAACGTAACAATCCCCCAAGAGAAACAAACTACATGAGTTGAGTTTCTTACTGTTGTGAAATATTCAAGTCGAACCAAAATTACTACAAAGAATTTTACCCCAAGATTCTACAAAGCGGAAGGTACCAGGTTAAACCAACTATGAAGCACTGAATCAACTCCATTTTGACAACATAAAACACAACAAAACCAAGAAAGACTTTAACAATGCCTAATAGGACACATTTCCTATGCCTGAATCCCACTAGTAGTAAAACCATAGCGTACAGCACAGCCCAAGTAAACAGACTATTTACAGCAACAATTTTCATTCAAAAAAAAATTCAATTTGCTTTTGAAACCATTTTCCATTACCATGACCATCAGTTAGAGGTAAGAAGCTGCATAAATGAAGTCCGTGCGGACCCAACCTAGATAAGAGACATCATGAACATCCACCTTCTAACAAGAGATGCGGAACCAATGCACAAATTACATAGTACAGTTAATGTAATAGCCAGACAATGAAACAAGGATCAACTATTCCCAGCCATCCAGCAATGGTGAGGAATGATAGTGAATCCACCTACCTAAGAGGCAATTTTTGCAACCTGATTAATTTCTTTATATTTTCTTTCTTCCTATGATTCCAAGCAGCAGTAGAAAGGCAAAATTGATCAATCGATGTTCTTGCAAAAGTTTAAATAAAGTAAGTGTCGCATAACACCATACAAAATAAAATGTTGTCTCCAGTCCTATATATGCAAATTACAGACAGATTATGACATTCAAGCCCACCTCCTTCAGGAGCAGATAAAGCTATTAGCTCAAGCCTCATCTATCTGGTCCTGCAAGAAAAGAGGTAGAGTTTTCTTTAGGTTGGTGTTGGGTTAAGACATAAACATAAATCTTTGTCAAATGAATTACTAGGTTCACCAAATGCATGCAATTGTCTGCAACTGTATGACAACTTTCAAGAATTTTTAATTTTTCACTAATTTGAGAAATGCAGGGAGAGATTCCTTGTGAGATTTTTCTCATCTCTTGAATTTGTTTCCGCCCAGATGTATGTTTGTTTTTGTGAGGAATTTTTCACAATATATTTGCAACACGTATCACTATAAACAGGGAACACATCACATCAACTATAATCATCATATTTTCTTTCTTACATAACACCTTTTAGACATTACATCAAATATCAATATTACACTTTTATATCACATTCAATCACATATTAAAAAAAAATTCCAACCAAGATCATTTAATTTTGTATTTTCACACTAAGATGAGATAAGATCACAAGCAATCCCTCCTGCCAGATTGTACATCATTCTTCATGGAGGCAGAAAAGGCAACGAGCTTTTAATCTATATATTAATTAATGGACGACACTTTGGCAAAATTTCTCGTTGATAGAGAGCAAACTGTAAAATCGTTTTAATCAAATTCTGAATGCGTACAAAAAGTATGAAAAGGAAGTGATTACTACATAATTTCCATTGTTTGGACAATTCTCCTTCCACGGTTGCTCAAAATTGGTTTCTATTAAGATGGTTCCATAGGAATTTTTAAAAGGTCGTGGGACCTAGACATAATGTTGGGCATGCTCCACATTCCAAGCCAAAAAATATTCATTTTGTTAGAGTATTTTGCAAAAGAAAAGGACGAAAATCCTGCAATCCAATGTTTTTTAAGTATAATCAAAGAACTTTAGCTTTACTTCCCATTTTAAATGCACAACTAAAAGTATATGGAATCAGGAAGGTATAAAAATAAAATGGCCTTGGTTCAATGGGTGTGCAGCCAATAAACTAATTCATCTCAATAATTGAAGCATTATTTTATGCTATTTCATTTACCGTTATGGAAGTAAACTTTATGTCATAAGAAGTTACTCGTTCAATCAAAAAGTACTCCTCAAGGCTAAAGCTTATAAAGCAGCTGAAAGGAATAAAACAAAAATTCAACAATGAGTTCTAGAAATCACTAGTATGATACTGTGACAAGTATAATTTCGTTTCCTTCCATTTATGAAAAATAAAAAGCCATCTCGCATTGGTCACGTGTCAAGTGGCTGCATATGGGGCTGATGAAATAACCTTCAATAACATTCTTTGATCTATGCATAAAATTTAGCTTTCATTTAAAATGTCACCACATGACATCATATGGCAAAAAAGCTCGTTAGTTGATGGGCTTCATCCACCCTTCTATGATCATTTTCCAACTTCAATTCAAGTGGCGACAAAACAAAAAGCACGCAAGGATTTTTTTTTTCATTTTACTATAGAGATTAAATTAATTACCATAAAATTAAACAATTCAAATACCAAAAAAGGAATGACCATTACTCAATCAAGGCTTGGGCTCCCCCCAGAGAACATTGACTCCACCAAGATATGGAAAATCTACTCTACATTTGACCTCTTAGGCTCATATATCGTGCATGCGACTATAGATATTAAATGGCTACTAATCATAATTGTTGTCTACCTGCATATCTGAGGTCCAAAGAGTGAGGTTGTCCCTTAGAAGTTGCATGATGAGAGTGCTATCCTTGTACGACTCTTCACCCAAAGTGTCCAACTCAGCAATAGCTTCCTCGAAAGCCTGTGCGCACAACAAGAAGAACTTCAATTTTCTAGTTAAGGAATTTCCAACAAGACAAAAGGCGTTGCATGGCATGCAAAGACGCAAACATTTTGTTTATAGTTGTTTTTGAAAGATCTGGGAAAATGAATTTTGATTTCGGAGAGTTTAGAAGTGTGTGATGGGAAATACAACAAATGTTTGGTATTATTTTAGGAGATGTTAGAAAATTGTTGAAAATGGATGATAATATATTTCACATTATCTTTAGAGGAGACAAAATTACCATAGAGTAAAATCATGTCTTGATGGTGGGCTTTCCGCAATTCTATACATACATAATATAGAATGATGGGGTAGGGTATATTCCTTGTTGATCTTTGGTAACCTTCATAGAAAGCGTTCTAAATTAATTTTCAACTAACCGGAACCCCTAATATACTATGTTTGGAATCAGCTTTTGTCATTTTATAAACTGTCAGAAAATGAAACCAAACAAAGGGCATAAATTTTTCCTTCATTATTTGATTAATGTTTAAATTCAGAAAACATGGGAACTAGTGTTAATGACGTGGCTAAAAGCAGTAAAAAAGTTGCTATGCACCACGTGGCTAATAGACTGAATAGACAAGGTTTTTGCATTGTTTCAGCCAAAGACTAATTCTGGTAAGGTTGCTATCGATCATGTGCCTAATACACGGAAAATTAAGGTTGTTTAGTTTGCTTGCATATTGCTTAAGATTCACTGGGAAACCAGTGTAACTGGCTTATTTTGTCATTGCACGATTGCAACTATTTATAACTATCATAATTTTTTCCCTTTAAATAGGTTGCAGGAGAACAGAGAGCTCGCACAACAACCAGATTAGCCATAATCACATGAATCATAAAACTTCTAATTTTCAGGGAAATCAAGGTGAAAAGAGATTGGGTACTTAATTAATCAACAGATTAGAACTTAAAGTCTATATATTTATCAAGGGATATTATTCCCAGTGAACATTGAGCTCTTTCACCTTTACAATTGTTATTGAGGCAGACTTTATAACTTAGAAAAAGCAAACAGGCGAAAACGGCCAATTATGGAAGGAAATATAAATGATCACCCTCAACATAAGAAGTAAAGAACTGTTGAACTACGGTGAAAGTAACTGACCTGTTTGGCCATGCTGCAAGCTTTTTCTGATGCATTTAGAATTTCATAGTAGAAAACTGAGAAGTTGAGTGCCAAGCCCAAACGTATAGGATGTGTGGGAGCAAGATCAGCAAGTGCAATATCCTGATTACAATCAATCACGTAAAGAAATGATCAACCAGAAGATTAACAAATACAATAGATATGAACAAGTGCATCTTAATTCAATTTTCTTCTGGTTATAAAGAAAAGTCTATGCCAAAGAAGAAAACGATAACCATAGTTGCTGAAAAGATTTAAAAATGATCTCATGAAATTAATTTAATAAAGTTGTCTTCAATCTCTCAACGAAAAATAAGAGTCATTGGCCCGTAACTTCCACCGAAGACCTATTCTTGCAACTTTACATCACCATACGAAAACCATATAATTCACATAATCAACCATCTCTTTCAATTGAAAGTGCATTTCCATTATGCCCACCTTTCACCTTTACACATCTTCACTTTTTCACTCTCCTATATAAAAACCTATCATCACCTTCGTTAACTTTCTATAGATTTTGACAACGGATTCTCTAATCTTGCCAAGATTGTTACTTCCCCACCCTCCCAAACAACTTGAATCAAAAAAGAAAAAGAAAAAAAGGAGGGTTGCTACATAACACAAAGTAGAAAAGATTCGGGCAATATAGTATAACATCAAGAAGAACATAAATCTAGCACAAATCATTCATTCAACATATATTTATTCCAATGTCCTTCAGCAATTCGCATCGCCCACAAAAATGACCATTCAATCATCACTGTAATAGAAACAACAACCATTTGCAAGTACCTGAGCGGCTTTGTAAGCGAGCATAGTATCCTCAGCAGCTTCCTTCCGCTCATTCCCAGCCTTAAACTCCGCCAAATACCTGTGATAATCACCCTTCATCTTCAAATAGAAAACCTTGGACTCACCGGAAGCCGCCGAGGGGATCAAATAATCCGCGAGGAGCTTCAAAATCCCGGCACAGACTTGGGAGAGCTCATTCTCGACCTTAGATCTGTAGTCCTTGACGAGGGCAACGTGGTCGTCGTTCTTCCGGCCCTCCTCCTTCTGCTCGATGGAGCTGACTATGCGCCAAGCAGCACGCAGCGAGCCGATGACGTTCTTGTAAGCGACAGAGAGTAGGTTGCGCTCCTCAACGGTGAGCTCGGCTCCGGCCGAGCCCACCACGAGGCTGTCCATGAACTGGACCATCTCCTCATAGCGCTCGGCTTGCTCGGCTAGCTTAGCCATGTAGAGGTACTGTTCTCTGGTCAAAGCCATCGAAAAACGAGAGAGAGAGAGAGAGAGAGGAAATGGGTGTTTGGGATTTTTGTGAAATTTGGGGGAAAAAGAGGAGAAATTGAAACTGCTGCGACGAGGTATGAATTGATTGAATGAGGACTTGAGTTGTCTGAAAGTTTGAGGTGGGGTTAGGGTTCTGATTTTTTATTTTTTTTTAATTTATTAATGTTGTCTTAATATACAGTGATTCACGGCGCGTGTCGCTAGCTAAATTTCCCCACACTTACTATACTGCTCATAAAAATATGAAATTATATTTTTAATTTTTCTATTTAATTATATTTAAACTTTTTTAAAAATAAAATTTATATTTTTTCTTAAAAAATTTAAAATAATACTTTCATTCCTCCAAAAAAAATTATCCACATTACCTACTCCCCTTTTTGTTAGAATATAGATAAAATATATCGAATCAGTAAAAAAAAATTACATAAATTTTTAATTTTATTATTCTCCAACAATATTTCCATCCAATATTCATAAGTGCAACTGGACAAAAGGGGTTGATGGATGTTGCATGCATCATGTGGATGTCAAGTTAATGAGGAACACATAAAACAAACAACAGTTGTCATGCTGACTTCCATCAATGATGTTACCTATATGTACATACATGATGTTTACTTAAATAATTTTCTTTTTTTTTTAAATTTTATTGTATATAAATAAATATTTTTTATAAATTTGATACATATTTAAATATTTTATTGAAAATTAGTGTCCATAGTTTCATATAAATTGTGTCTCTGATGATTAAATTACACATGCACATGTTGTCTATAATATTTATTTAATCACTTAATTACCATTACATGTTCTGCTAATTATCAATAATGACAATTTGCACCACAAATAATGTTGCAATTGTTTTCGTACGCGACAAAAAATATAATTTTTATAATTAATTATTAGAGTTAAAAGAAAAAAAATAATAATAAATAAAATCAATCACGGCTTCGCAACGGCCATTAATTGTTGTTTCTGCAAGTATGGTCAAAATATTAGTCACGGTTAAAACCAAGACAAATATTTTGACTATGGTTAAAAATTATGGAGAATATTGATTAATCGTGGTAAAATGTTGCTTTGATTTTATTTAACCGTGATTAATAGTATTGATTTAGTATAATCTTTAGGCCATGGCCATAACGAAAACTCAAGCCTTTTGTAGTGGTACAAATTATTATTGTGATAAATAAGATATTATCATTCAGTTCATATTATTGCAAATAATTTTAATATCGTCGGTTAATAATAAGCAGTAAATTTATCTTTTATTGTATGAAAATCATATAATATGAAATATTTGTACTATCCATTTAAATAATAATTTAAGTCAATATATAAAGTATTTAAAATTTAAATTATTAATATTATAAAGTACAATACTTAATTTCATCGCTTTTGTAAACTCGTACAATTTAAAATCTAACTTTTAGTAGCATCTAAGGTGCAAAATCGTAAAATTCTTATTTGGACACTTTGAGAATGAATCGTGATGGCCAAGAATCACGCTTTTCTTCAGCTCACTCGAGTATTTGTCCACTATTTTTTTTTTAAAAAAAAAAAATCTGCATTTGATGGTTACATTTTATACCAACAAAAACTATTTGAAAATGATTTATCACGTAGTTTTTTTTTTTTTTGAAAAAATATGGGTGGTTATTTCACTCTACTTTTGAACTCTTTTTTCTTTGTTTTTAGAGGCTGTGATGGAGCGAAAGTAATAAAAAAAAAAAACATTTCTAATATTTAGAGGGCTCGAATTTGAAGTAAAATATTTCACTACTGAATGAATTTTATAACGGAGTTTTCGTAGGTATTAAACAGAAAGAGTCACAACGAAAGTAAAACAGGCTCGAAACGGACTAAATTTTAGACTACCTCGCAAACACATAAAATTTGACCAAACAAAAAAGAAATCCTATAAAAACATGAAAATTAACTAAACTCGACTGAAAAATAAAGAAATAAAAAAAAATGCCCAAGCATTGGTTGACACGATAAAAATTTGCAACGAAAGCCCTTACCAAGATAGTGTGAGAAGTTGGATTTTTCTTGAGAAGACTATCAAAATTATGGTAGATTATCTTGTAACTATTCAAAAAAAAAAAAAATTACTGAAATTTTATTATCATCCACGCGACTAAAACACTATCACTATGTTCGTTTTCATTTCCAACTTATTTTCGAGACCAATCAAAATATACCCAATGTTTGTCATCATTCCAAAACACCTTATTTAGGTATTTTTAACTGTTTTAGCATAAAAACATACATATATACACACATATATACATAAATATATATATAAAAAAGCATGATTTGACAATAAATAGTAATTTTTGTCTCTCAAAATACAACATTAAACATATAATACTTATTTTAAATTATCTCCAAAGACATGATTTGATAATGAATAATAATTTTTGTCTCCCAAAATACAATATTAAATATATAATACTTATTTTAAATTATCTTAAAAAACAAATCCAAACATACATACTATCTCTAACACACACTTATTTATCTTTGTTTTTTTCTCTCTATTTTCACAAAACACAACAAAACACTCAGAAAACGAATCCAAACATTATATATATTTTCAATTCTTGCCTATCCAAATCCTCCCAAAATGTATCCGCATCTTGTTCACATCCTTGCCAATCAAATTTATTTCAATTTAGCAAAGTCGCGGCCTATAACTATAAAATCATTCGTTCAAAACCCATCAATATTGTTGGGTTGTTGTGCTATTTAATGTTGGGTATCTGTCTATTGTAGCAGTAATAAATATTTAGCATTAATTATTAATAAATTGATTGCTATAATTGAAGTAGGTCTACAAGCCTCTGATGTCTAAATTTAAAAAAATTGTATTTTTTTTTATCTGATATGTTAGGGATTTTTCTTAATTTAGTCCGTGAATTTCTCACATTGCATTACATAAATTGAATTTTTTTAATTTTAGTTATCACGTGTATTTTTTATTTAATAATTAATAAAATAATATATAAAAAAATATACGTGAGGTTACTAGCATATTCGTTAATTATTGAATAGAAAATGCGTGCGAGGATAAATTGAAAAAATTTTCAATTTATGGGTTGCAACGTGAGTAAATCGTAACAAATGTCACTAAATTGAAAAAAAATATAACATATAAGATTAAAAATATAATTTTAATGTGAGTAAGAAAACAAGAAGGTCTCTACGTGTTTCATTGGCGTAATTATGGATCGGATGATCATTTTTAACATTTGTAATTATCGTAATATTTGTATTGATTATATTTTTATATAAATAATTTGGAAAAAGAAAAAAAATTCACAAGTCGTCATTGAGAGTAGGAATTTGCATTAAATGTGTTATACCCCTTAAAATTACATTATCATCGTTGGAATCTTTTCTTTGAAATTATTTAAATAAATAAGCCCAATTTTGTCACATCCAGATTCCACACACAATTTATTAGCCCAACAACAATAAACCCTAGCATTTGCCCTTTTACTGTTGCTATATATTTCCTAGAACCCTAACCCTGTGCTGCTACTGCGACGTGGTGATCGCAAAATGGAGCTGTGCACAGCTCGAGGCACCCCGACCCCGATCCTTCCTCCGTCGCAAAACCCCAAGCACTTCGCTACGAGCCACGTTCAATTTCAACCCGTCCTCCGTTGCAAAACCCATTTTCCTTTCCTCCAGAACCACACCCGCGTATTCTCTGGTAAATTGTTGTTTGCCAATTTTCGTTTCGATATTTCTATTTGATGTTTATTTTCCTCCTTATTGATCTCAGATTTTGAGATTAGTTCATGTGCGTTTCTGGGATTTTAACTTGATGCTAATGGAAAATGATGATGCTTCAGGGTTCTTATTGATTGCGATGCTACAGCTTCTTTAGGATTGCTGCTATATCTTTTTTCCCCCTTTTCCACCCATTGTTTCGTCAGATGGCTTAGCGTCTGATAAGAGAACTTAGTGAGAATTTCAATTACTTACTTAGGAAGAAGTTTCTAGAAATTTCATTTGTCATGTTAATATTTGATTTTATTTATATTGTTTGGAGTTTACGCCCAAGCATCTAACCTTTTTTCTTTTTCTTTTGCTGATAGTAGTTTTTTCCAATGAGTTTTGACCTTAGCACGATAAATTTAATGGTAGTTCTTTGCGTTTCTGTAAACAGGGTCGCATTATTGCCGGAATTTATCTTTGAGGTCGACATCTGAGGAAACATCGGCTGGCACAACGCCGTATGTCAAAGACGAGCCTAAACCTGACAGTGTAATAACTGAGGGAGATAGTCAGCCTCTTCGGAACGAAGAAGATTATGATTCCCAACAAAATGAAGCACCACAGGAAGGTTCATTGCTAGAGAATCTGGAACTGTTTAAGTTCTTGGAGGACCTTGATATAAAGGTTTTTTCGTGATCCTCTATTCTGATTGCCTCATGAAAGAATTTCATATTTTTCATGCTTCTATTACTTTAGTATTGATATAACGATCATCTTTTTCTTCTAGTTCTAGTTGTACTGCCAGGAGTATTTTATACAGCCATCATATCTGTAAGGATGTATGATTCTCTTCCAAGCTGGGTGATGTCTAAAAGTTGGGATCTAGTTGTCCTTTTATGTAAATGGAGAATAGGGCCCTTATATAAATAGTCTCCTTATGTCCTTTCTTCCAATCTTTTATCATACTTGAACGTGGTGTGTACTTCAACCCATAAACATTTATAGTTGTAGTTAATGGTATCCACTGGTTAGGGGTGAAAGAAACTGCTTATCTTCTCTACCAGATTGAGTTCCTTGATTGTAAGAGAAGGAGAGGGCTAGGGAGCGACTTGCAGCTGGTCAGAGTATTGGGTGGAGTGAATTTATAGTGGGAAAACTTTTTTTGGTGTGCATGCATGGGGGCACATGTAGCTTCATTTTCTCAGTTTGGAGCTTTCCTCTTCACACTAATATTTATCTTCAAGCTCCTACGAGCTGAATATGTATTTGAACATGAAGTTAATGGAAAGCAGCAAGCTGATAATATGAAGTTATGGATTTGGTTGCTGTGATGAGTATATTCAACGTCTTGAAAGCATGTGAATGCTTAATGAAGCATCGACTATCATGTCGATCCTGAGCGGTTACCTGAGCAACCTTCTGATTTTCTCTACTTGTGGTGATCGGTCACCCGTGTGCTTTTTTGCCCCTCTGTATGTTTTAGTTATTCTGAAAAAGGAAGTTTTCTACACATTTCTCCTCAAAGTTTATGCTTCTCTCTAGATACCAATGCCTTTTGGCAGTTCCCAACAAATGATTGACATTTAATGCAAATATAGATTATCTATTTCTTCAGCATTGATGTCATAATGCATCAGGATGTTGATTCTAATCCTCAATGCTGTTCCAGAAGAAAATTCTTAAAATGGATATGTTTACATGTAAACACCTTAAAATTCAGATTGTTAATTTGTTATCCATGTAAAGTCTGATATATGCTCTCCACTTTCAGTTTGATTATGAGGACACGTATTCAATTCTCGTCTTTGGTGGTGGTGGTGCAGTTGCACTTTGGTTATTAGCTGCTGTTGTTAGTGCCATTGATTCGATTCCAGTGGTGAGAACTCTCTGTCCCTCCGCCAATCTACCTCTCTATGGTACATGTTGACAATGCTTTCACTAACCTGAAGATCGTTTGCAATTTAACAGTTTCCTAAAGTATTGGAACTCGTAGGTCTTGGCTACACTCTCTGGTTCAGCTCTCGCTATCTAGTTTTCAAGGTTGGCCTTCTATCATACTTCATATTGTTCATCTGCCTGATAACAAAATAAACCAATCATCTTTTATTTGCAGAAAAATAGGGATGAGTTGGTTGCTAAAATTGAACAGATTAAGCAGCAGGTCCTGGGTTCAAAGGATGAGTAGAGCTGAACTTGGACATACCAACTGTAATTTTCTACCCGTTCGTCGATCACTCATTTTACTCTGTTTACTGAAACATGTTGCATTGGCACGGCAAGTTGTACATGTAAATGAGCTTGTGGGTTCGAAATGTATGCCTGGGGGTGGATTCAAACTTTGTGAATGAACGGCAGGTTTCAGCCCTAGTTTTGTTGAAGCCTTTGTTTTTGTTTCCTCTCCTTTATATTGGCCAGAAATGCTATGCGGTAATGTACAAAGGTGCGCTTACGAGCCATCGGGATACTCCCGTACATGCACCCAGTCCACAAAACCACTTGGAACCTCCGAGATAGAACTAGGATGATGTAGTTATGTCAGATATCGTAGTGAAGGATGAAAAAAATTTGAGAGTTGTCCAAGAGAATGGCATGTAAGCCATTTCCCATGGACACTGTTGCAGTTGGCTAACAATTTGAATTGTTTGACATGGGTGGGGGTTCAGAGACATTTGATATGAACTGATATTAACAGGACATGATACAGACAATCTAGGAGTATTCTGAGCACATGGTTTTCTTGACTTATTTGATTTTGGATGGTTTGTTCATGTGACTGTCTGATCTTAGACCATTACGAGCTAAGACGTATCCTTTTCGTAAATAATCAGTTATTAACATTTATTATTTCCGAAAAAACGCCGACTAATGTTGGGATTTAATCTACGCTTGCATTTGGCATTTTGTACACCAAGTGTCTGATGATTTTCATGTATTCTTCATTATGTATTTTTGAAAAAATGGTGCAGTGTATATTATATAATAAAGCTCTAACTCTTTCATTTGATTTTTAAAATGTATAACTCCAATTCTCTTATTTCATTTACATATATTCAGCTTTATGTTTGCACCTTAAATCTATATTCCTGAGACCAACAAATAATTGGATACAATAACCCGATGGATATATTATTAGACATTAAATTGGAACATAATAATTGAAATATACTGCAATTGAGTTGAACATTCATCTTTCTATTAATAAAATATAAATATACTAATTAAAATAAAATATATTAATTTTTGTAAAAATATAATAATTATTAATAACATAACAAATATAAATAAATCTAAGCAAAAAAAGTTTTTCTTTTTTAATATATGTGGATGAAATGGTCTTTAATTAATTAAATGTAATCTAAAAGTGATTTTTTTTCTCAAATCTATTTAATTTAACTTTTTGTCTATATTTTTACCTTCTTTTGTCTTCCAAAATGATTTCTCTAAAAGTCTGAAGTTTTGGCAAATATTTCCTCAATCTATTTTTAGAACCTAAAATCTCATATTAATTACCCAAATTTATGTAATACAAGACTTTATTGGGGGTTAATTATCCGGTGCTGTGGCCTGCAGTGTGCCCAAGTGCACATGACCCAGTGTACTTTTCTTAGTCACTAAGGCAGTGCACACCATCAAATTCAATTTAAATAAATAGGGAAACGTAAATGGGGGACACTGGATTACAGTGAGGCACACGGCAGGCTCGCAATTCCCCACTAGGTCCAACACTCATAATGCATTGTCTCCCCATTCACACTAATTATGTCCCAAATTATTTAAACCTAATCTTTATTTTGAATTAAACTAAAAAGTATAGTCATAATTATGCTCCAAATCTTAATTAATCACCTAATTGAATTTTGCAGTGAGAGTTTAGTTAATTCTTATTCTTTTAAATTACACTGCAAATTCAATCATAAAAATATAATTTTGTGGCACACTATCCCTATGTAAGTAATTCTTACTATCTAATGAAATATTTATTAGTTAATAAATATATAAATTAATAAATCAATATTATATTTATAAATAAGTGATGGTAAAAACAAATAATAATAATAATATGACAATTTAACAAAACTTTTTTTTTAATTATACTAGTAGTTACCATACGCGATCCCACGATTAGAATATTTGTAAATTTAAGTTTAAATAAGCATAAAATGTATTTACTGTAAATAAAATAAAATTGTACTATTTTAATTTAAGTGCATATAATTTGCATATTGTAAATTTTCACTGTTGAACTAATATTCATGACATGTAATATTACATAATCATTGAAATATAAAATTTAATTCATAACTCGTAATATAAAAAACGAAAATCATATCTTAGCATGGTTTAACACAAAATATATAATATTTATTGAAATAATTATAAAATTAATTATTTTAAAAATAATATTTTGTATCAGAATTATTATTTTAAAGTCAAATGAAATAAATTAATATTTTGATAATTAATCATATAAAAGTTGGGCTTTAATTTTGCCGTAATCCAAACGAGAAACCCCACAAAGCGGCGCCACTAAACGACCGTTACTCTCAAGTCAAAAGATTCAAACTCCACCTCACACTCACGTTACCACCCCACTACCCTTTTCACTTTTCGATATTTAACGTTTCCTTTTTCTTGTTAGAAAGATTAAAAAGGGAAAAAGATTTAATCTTGATTATTATTTTAATGTTAATAATTTGGATTAATTTCTTTTCAAAAGTTTGTATCGGGAAAAAAATTTGAAATTGGGGATGAGTTTTTGGAGAATTTTTAGAAATACACAGCAGAAACAGACAGAAAAGGACTGGATTCTTGAAAATAAAAGCCAAGGGAAAGTTATTTAATTCGTTTCATTCTACAGGAAAAGTTGGGCCTCCTTGTCTTTCTCTTTGCGTGAGTTTTCACACTGTAAGTGAAGGGGAATTTGAAAAGTGTTTACAGTAGTGTTGCGTTTCTTGTACGACCCTATTGTGGTTCTTGCTAAATGGGATCTTGATTTTGTGGGTGTCTACGGTGATTTTTGTGGTACATTGTCTCAAAATTGGTGAATGTTTTCTGGGTTTTTGGTTTTTTCTTGGAAAGATTGGAAATTGGGTTTTGTTCGGCACTGGGTTTAGTGCGAGAGTTAATGCTTGAGAGAGGGTTTAGTACTATGTTTGGCTGCTGAGAACACTCCAGGTGAGTAAAAGGGGCGTAAAGGAGAAAAAGAGGACCTGGGATTCGTAAATCTTACTTTGAAATCAAGTTTTCCTTTTTGCTTTTCACTCCAGATTTTGGTATGTTTGCCTAATTTTTTGTTTCTGTTGGTAGTTCAGATCTTCTATGGTAGTTTGGCGTGTTTGTGTGTGTTGGGTGGTGGGTGGGTTGGGGGGATGGTGTTACTGTGTGCTAATAGTATTCTGTGAAGCTTTGTGTTATATTTGATTGTTTATCACTGATGACAATCCCAAAATTCTCTACTTCTTATCGGGCTCTTAACTTTGCTATGGGTATAAAATGTGTATCTGCTTTTCTCTTACAATATGAGATTCTGAAATTTTTCTTGGTTTGAGTTTTTGTGTGCGCATTGGGGTTTTTTGTGTGTCAATGCTACTCAGAGATTTCTGGGTTTGGATTCTACTTGTAATTTTGAATAATTATTAATCTTGGTTTGAATGTTGTATATAGGGGGGAGAAAGTTGATTTCCAATGTCGAATCAGAAATTACAATCAGATCCAATGGTGGGCTTAAGATACCGGGGCGGCAGTTCTGCATTGCCCTCTGTTTCCAGATTTCGGAGTGGGCATATGCCCATAGGGATGACTGTTGGCAGAGTTACTGACAACTTATCTGAGTCGGACATGGATACGTGTTCGGACTCGGAAGGAGAGTGTTATGGTGCTCGTTATTCACTTGAAGCATCGCCACAAGATGATAAAATCCCCAATGGTAATGCAAAACACAGTACTCTCTTGAGTGCACGCAATGGTAATGCTAGTGGTTTTGGAAACTATTTGGACAGACAGGGAGGGCGAGGTGGTGGATATGCTGCTGCACACCGTGGTTTTGTCAATGATGAATCATCGGACTCGGTCTCAAGCTCGGAAGTGAGTTCTACACCACCCAGGAGCAACAATGTGAATGTACTTCAGAAAAAAATTAAGCTGGGGCCTAATTTCTCTGCCATCAATGTGCAGTCAAGTACTGAGACATTGAAACAGGTTTGGAGTTTCTACCTCTAGTTTCATGTAGATCAAATTATCATCTTAGCTATTGCTAAACCATCCTTGAGTGGTTAATTGTTTATACAAGATTTTCTCATGTTACTGGTGGTTCCAGGATTGTCGCAATGCCCCACTGCAGAATAAGTTCGATGATGATATTCCCAGTGCACCACCCTTGGGCTCTTTCCAGCACAGCAGTCAAGTTTCTCAAAAGCTTCCAACTTCTAGAGCTGATGGTAGCCCTTCGTTAGCAACGTCCGGTGGTTCTGCAACCGAGGTTGAACCTATCGTGTATAAGAGCAACAAATCAGGTGCAACAGAAGTTAATAATCCTGAAGCTCCCGTGAGGTACACATTTGGATATTCATAAACCATTCCTCTTTCACCCCCAGCATATAGTGTTGCAGCTTCTACATTACTCTCTCGAATTAAAGCTGGCTAATGGTATTTACAGGACTGCTGCTCTATCTTCTAATTCTGTACCTGCTCGATATCCTACATTTCATGCAAGGTAATCTAGCTAGTATTCCTGCTCCTGTATGAGTTGAATAGTTCCGAATATAATTGTGGTTTAAGTAAAATCAGTTTTGAATAGGTTCCTCTTCTGGATCTATTTCAAAGTGCCGTAACTATTAATACTGTAAAATATTTTTGATGATTTGAATTGGATACAGTGGGCTAGGTTATTGGTATGGTGTTCTCTCCTATGATGCTTGTGTGCGGCTATGTCTTCACTCCTGGGCCAGGGGCTGCATGGAAGCTCCAACCTTTTTGGAAAATGAATGTGCACTTCTGCGGGACGCGTTTGGGTAATTACTGTTCTTTGCCTGCATACTCTTTCTATGCTATTGCTGTTTTGACTATATCTTGTGCTAAATTTTTTGCTCACTGTTGCTTCTTATATCTCCTTTACATATGTTGCTGCATATCTTTCAGAATTAATATCACCCAGAAATTAAGCATAAGCAACATATCAGACTATTATGTTCTTGCTTTAGATCCTGAATTTCCATAATTGGCAAACTATGTATACCTTTTATGTTGCATATGTTACTGCATTGGATGGAAGGGTATTCAGAATAGTTTACCAAATAGAAGACAACTAACTCTGGATAAGTTAGATTAACAAAGAGAAATCCAGTTGTACTTTTTTGCTCAGCCACATATTTCCTAGTGATTCTGTATCCTCTAGTCGGACAAAAGTTTTTGGCAAACTGAAGCATTTTTCACGATGTAAAACTAGTTTATCCTGTTTCAAGAGTGTCATTTCTTGGGTTCTTCATTCTTCCACGCAGAAATATGATGAATTTCTTGGATATCGATGATCTGTAAAATACTCTTTCTAATTTTGTAGGTTGAGACACATATTGTTACAGTCAGAGGAAGAACTATTGAGAAAAGAGTCTTCAGAACTTGTCAGCGAAGGAGCTGCTGTGAAGACTAAGAAAACCATTGGCAAGATTAAAATTCAAGGTTCCCATATGCATTGTTCTTGTAGAAAGTGTATTTGAGCTTTAAGTTTGTCTATGGTTCATAACACATTCGTAGGACTGGTTATTTTGCAGTGCGTAAAGTGAAAATGGGTTTGGAGCCACCAACTGGGTGTGCATTTGCATCTATAAAGTCATCATCCATGGTGAAGTTGGAGTCGCTTCAGCTTCGGCTATCCAATGTAAAATCAATAGTCTGTTCGGAGAGGAAAGCATTACGAAGAGAACGAGTAACTCCAGTCATGACTGTGAATGGTTCTTTATTCCATCAAAGAATGGCATACATTATTGTTGGAACTCGTAGGTACTTAAAAGAAGTGCCTGAGCTCATTAAAATTGGTTTTAATGCTTGGCGGAGCAGTTCATCATCTTATGAAGTCGTACAAGGTATGTATTGCTGGCAAAATTCTTCAAGTAATTGGATACTGCTTTCTTCATTTCTCATAATTCATATTTTTATTTAAATGTTTTCCCACAAACTACATTGTTACTAGTTGTCATGGAACTGATTTACAGGTAATATATCCTGTTCATCAAGTTAGAACAAAACATCTATTAGTTACAGGATATTAAGACTAGAGTGATATGTCTCATTCCTCTCTTATCTTTTACCTTGTCATATTTTGACTATTTGTAGAGATTGTCCAAGATTTTGAAACTTAAATGAATCCCTGGCAATTATGCTAGTCTGGATTTATCCATAAACAACATTGAGAAGTCAGTTCAGAAGACTTATTGGTCATGTTATGGGAGTTCAACCTTTCTGAAGCTACAAATGTATCTATTCGACTAATATATCGATATATGGAAAATTTCACTTTGTAGAAAATTGACTACTATACTTGTTATTTAACAATATCCTTCTAGTTAGATATACTCTGAGGCATGCCAAAAATAAGTCAGTAAACTTGGTCAATTGGAATTTATAAGTTGGCCTTGTAAAAAGTGTGGGTTTTGTCACTTAAGACTCGTGTCCTTTTCTTGTATTGCTAAATCTAGAAATATGCATTTTTGTCAATTTTGTTATGAGTGGAAAATTACTTTTGTTTACAGAATCATATTCCTGTTTGTTGAGACTGAAAAGTTCTCCTGAAGAGGATGCAGTGAGAATGCAGCCAGGATCTGGTGAAACTCGTGTATTGTATGTGTAACTTTTACTTTTATTCTCTTTACTTATTTAGTCTGGGAGACGTAAGTAATTTGTCATGCTACTGGTGTATAGCTTGCCAGATGGACTTGGGGATGATCTGGTAATTGAAGTCCATGATTCAAAAGGGAAGTACTGTGGCAATGCTGTACTTCAGGTGGCTGATATTACTGACGAAATGGTATTGATATCTGGATCTGAAGTTTGATTTTTATGATTGAATAGGCTGGTTTGTGTTCATGTGAGTGAACTGGTCTGTTTCCTTCATGATCTTAATGCAGGGGGAGAAGCTGCGCTCATGTTTTTTATATCATGAACCAGAACATGAGCAAGTTGGGAAAGTACAGTTATATATTAATTATTCAACTACACCAGATGAAAATAGTCACAAGGTATGCATGACTTACATATAACAAAATTGTTCTGCCTAAAATTGTATTTTGGTTGGGTTCAGATTAACCATCCTATTGCGCCATCCTATAGTCACAAGGTATACTTTATTAGTGTTGTTTTTGATGTCTCGGAATATTTGTCCAACCGTAAAATGTGAGAGACATTAAGGTTTCAGATGTTAAGGCATCAATATATTAGCTCGATTGGAAGAGATTTATGATTATGTTATGCAATTATTAAATAAATTGGTTAATCATAACTAATGCTCTCTTTGAATTAGCCTCAGGGACTCAGTATTTGATAATTTAGTATCTTTACACATTTACCTTCAGAACCGGTGGTAGGTTTGAGTTTTCATTGGAGGAAAAAGGACATGTTTGTGGACATTCTGAAAAGGAATGTTGTAGCATTAAATATGAGCCCTGACGAGAATAAAATAGCAAATTCATTTTAGTCAAAGCATCTAGATTGATAACTAATCGTCATTTTGTGACCAGTGAGGTGCTTTAGCATTGCATCTTTATGTTCTATCTCTTAAAGAAGATTTCTTTTCATATGATAGTAGCTTTGTTTACTTTGTGTTTATTTGTCAAGTGTGCATCTGTTGCGGAAACTATTGCATATGACTGTGTTTTGGAGACTGCGATGAAAGTCCAACAGTTCCAGCAAAGAAACTTGTTGCTGCATGGTCCATGGAGGTGGTTGGTGACTGAATTTGCATCTTACTTTGGAGTTTCAGATGCATATACAAAGCTTAGGTAGCATCTTTTGTTTTCTACTGGTTTGTTGGGCTAAGAATTGTTACTATCACTTAATGTTTCAAGTATTTACTTATTGTAATTTGATGTCCTCTCAGATATCTTTCATATGTTATGGATGTCGCCACACCAACTGCAGACTGTCTAGATTTGGTGCATGATTTACTGCTGCCTGTGGTAATCAAAGGCAAAACTAGGCACACACTGAGTCACCAAGAGGTAGGTGAAATTCAAGATTAGGTTTCATTTTTGGCTGAAGGTTTCTTGCATCTGTTGGAACATACACTGATACACTGCAGAAGTGTGGAGCTCTTTTTTCTTCAAAGGAGCTCCATATTGATTTGATTCAGCTATTACTCAGGCAAATTCATCTTGTTTCCGCTGTATGTTGTGCCTTTGACTGGATTTAGAGGTTTTACCTGGACTGCCCTCCCAAATACTAAGCATCCTCCTTGGAGTTGGGTTGCCAATAATGAACATTTTAAATTGTTGAATCCCTCGGGCAAATCAATGAAAGAGAGGATTTCGCGGGTTGTGTGAAAATTTTAATCTTGAATTTGAAGCATCACACGAGCTACCATGTCACAATGAACTGTTGCGACTTGTGAGCTATTTGAGTTTCAATCTCTCTCTTCTGAAATTGAATAGTGTTGCTCTGCGCCACCCTTTGAATATGGTGGTTTAGTCAGATTTTCTAGTCAGGTTGTCAGTGTTGGAACCTTAAAGCCTTTGTTGATTTTTGAAAATAACTAGCTACAGCATTACCAACAAAGATGATGTCCATATGTACAAGTACTCTTGCTGCATCATTTTTCTGAAATCTGTATGAATCTTTTTTTTTTTCTCTTTTATTTTTTGAGTTGACTGCATATCCATATCATACAGGTATAATTCCAATAATTGGCTGATAACAAGTCGAGCTTTATTCTTGTAGTCACAACTCTTGACAAGTTTACTCGTGGATTATTAGGTCCGAATCTTGGGGGAAGTGTCTGATGAGATTGAACAGATACTTACTTTGGTTTTCGAGAATTACAAGTCGCTCGATGAATCGGTACCCTCAGGAATAGTAGATGTGTTTGGACCTGCTACAGGAGTGCCAGCTCCAGCTCTAGCTCCTGCTTTGAAACTTTACAAACTTTTGCATGATATACTTTCACCTGAGGTGCAGTCGAAATTATGCAGATACTTTCAGGTGGAGTAGGTTCTCAATCTGAACATGTTTTTTCCAGTGAGCTCATTTCATCTATTAATTGGGAAATTCTTTGTGCAGAATGCTACGAAAAAGAGATCTAGAAGGCACTTATCGGAAACGGATGAGTTTGTTTCCAACAACAATGAGAACATATTGATGGATCCAGTGGCTCTTTCTACAGCTTATAAGAAAATGAAATCACTTTGTTTGAATGTTCGAAATGAGATATTGACTGATATTGAAATCCATAAGCAGGATCTTCTTCCTAGGTATTTTCCTCCATTATAGTGATGATGTATGTGGTACATAATATACAGCTGCTATTCTATGCATTTCCTGGATTTGTCGCTCGAAGTTTCAGTACTTGATCACCAGAGATCATTTATATTTTTTAATATGAAATTTTGTTTTTATCCCTGTATTTAGCTAGTGCAATTTTATGTTATTCATGTCCCATAACTAAAAATCTCACTTGTTAGGGAGTTCAAATAACCTAGTTCTCACATAACTAGGGTATGCTCAACCTCCACAATAATACTGTTAGAAATAGGTATTATTTTAGGAGCAGCAAGTTTCCAGTGCCAGATGCTGAGACTCGCAAACAGAGAGAATGCAATTTTTCAGCTCTGTTTATGGTTGATTTTGTGGAAATAAAAATTCGTTTTCTTTTGAGAAATACAACTGCTGGACAGGGTTAGATGAGTACACATGAGGCTTAGTGAACTTTTTTCTCTATATCTTGAATTCTTTAGATTGAGTTGATCTGGTCAATTCTTTCACAGTTTGGCTCTAAATAAACCATTTCATTTTGCACTTATCGCATGCAATTGATAGCTGGTCCTCTACTCCATTTTCATATGTTCTTCAAATCATAGAAGTCTATAGTTATGAATTATTATACTTATTAGTTCTTGTGATTTTTATGCAGCTTTATAGACCTTCCAAACCTTTCCTCCTCAATATACAGCACAGAGCTCTTCAGTAGATTAAGGGCATTCCTTGTATCATGCCCGCCTTCTGGACCAACACCTCATGTCGTAGAACTTGTAATGGCTACTGCTGATTTTCAAAGGGATCTTGCTTTGTGGAATATTAGGTACTGGATAAATACTAGTCCTTTCATGATCTGGCAGTCGTTTTATGTTTATTATCTAAGTCCTTTCTTGCAGCCCCATCAAAGGCGGAGTTGATGCAAAAGAGTTGTTTCATGTGTATATAACCCTCTGGATCCAAGATAAGCGTCTTGCATTACTTGACTTTTGCAAGCTAGACAAGGTATGATTACTTTTTTCATTTGCCTACATAATTCTGTTCAATAATAGAATTCCCCTATTTTATGACAAATGTTGATGGGCTAATTGCAGCATACCTCGATCATTCTGATTAGCTGTATCTAGCATGTGTAAGTTTGAAGGATCCAGCCATAAGTGCACGTGTCTGTACACACACATGTGTATATATACGTATATATATATATTTATATATATGTATGATCCATTGGGATTGCTTCACTCACAAAAGTGGACCGTATACCATGTACACTTAGTGAATGCTTAGACTTGGGGGGAAAAGGAAAGCAAGCCTCTTCCTACTTCTCTAAACAGAACCGTCAAACTAGCTGGGTAATTGGGCTAGGAATATTATTTTTTTTTCATCTTTTCATCTTATTTCCTTAGTCTTTGGGGTAAAACAATCTGATTCTATGCTTGATTAAAGGCCTTGAGTGGAACCAATGGTTCCTTTAACAACTGGGCAACAATGATGCCAAATGGAAATTTAGTAGTATTAGTGGTATTAACAGTAAGAGTGATAGTGATTAAGAAATATAATAACGCCGCCGAATTGTTTATTGTTCCATGTCTTCTATAAGAAATCTCGAAATGCTTGTGATATATGTAGTTTAACAAATTTGAGGTAATAATTCAACTTGAAAGTTTTGATCCAGATTGTATTTGACATGCTACTGCCTAGACTTCCCACTGGATGCCAATGCCATACACTTTGGGAAGTTGTGCGTTTAATACATTTCCAATGGGAAATCCGTATATTGACTTACCCTCAAAAAAGTAGGCAACATGTATTAATTTCATTTACAAAATATTAGGAACTTAGATATTCAAGCTCTATTTATAGATTCATACGTTTCTGTTTTCCTGAAAATGATGGATAAGTTGCTGAGGCATTGAATCTTATAGATTAGGAACTGATTCCACTTCTAAATCTTAATCTATTCGTTACTTCATTCTTACTAGAGCTACTAATGTAATGCCAGGTAAAGTCTTCCAGCTTCCCGACGCAGCACGCCACAACTTCTTTCATTGATGACATTTATGACCGCTTAAAGGAGACACTTTCTGAGTACGACGTCATAATAGGTCGCTGGCCAGAATACACTTTTACGTTGGAAAATGTATGCACCATTCTTTTCTTACTCTTCATATTTTCCTCTTCTACGGCAATTTTATTTCAGGAAAACCATGGAGCTTTCCATACTGATGGTAAATCTTTAGTTGTTCCTCCATGACTTGAGATTAATAAGATATGAATAGATTTTTGTGATCTTCCCTTCCCAATTATCCTATAGTTCTTGAAGCTTAACTAATCCAAGTTTGAGATCATATTAAGTCTACTTTTTTTTTTTTTCCCGCAATTTTGTTCTTTACTCGTATTGATTTGTTTTGTATTTTGCAAAGGCCATAGCAGATGTTGAGAAGGCCGTTGTGGAAAGCTTGGAGAGGCAATATGCAGAAATTTTATCTCCGCTGAAAGAGAACACAATGCCTATGAAATTCGGTCTTAAATATGTCCAGAAGTTTGCTAAGGGGAATGTTTGCCCTTACAGTGTTTCCACCGAGGTACCAAGATTTTGTCTCTTTCTGCTTTTTATATTTGCACCTTCTTTTCCGTCTTCCTGTCCTAGCCAATGTTTACCTTCCACGGTTTTTCAGTTGGGAGTCCTGTTGAATTCCATGAAAAGAATGCTTGATACTCTGAGGCCCCAAATAGAAGCACAACTTAAACTGTGGGGTTCTTGCATACCTGAAAGTGGGAACATGGTTCCCGGAGAGTGTCTCAGCGAAGTGACTGTGATGATTCGGTCCAAATTCAGAGCTTATGTGCAAGCAGTTATAGATAAACTTGTTGAGAATGTAAGTAGCGCTTCCTCTCTAAAGTAGAACAATCTTTGTCACTAATAAGATGCCATTTGCATATAATATCCTTAAGTTCTTCACATGCAGACAAAATTGCACAATGCCACAAAGCTCAAAAAGATAATTCAAGATGCTAAGGAAAATGTGGTAGAGTCTGATTTACGACGGAGGATGCAACCATTGAAGGAGTTGCTTGCTGGCACTATTGATCAACTGCATGCAGTTCTTGAAACCCAAGTTTTTGTAATTGTTTGCCGAGGTTTCTGGGACCGCATGGGTCAGGTAGAAAGCCGTTAGAGCAGATTTAATGATTATATTAGTTACTCGTTCTGATTATTGTTTGTCCGTGCAGGACATGCTAAAGTTTCTGGAAGACAGGAAAGAGAACAGATCTTGGTATAAAGCTTCACGGGTTGCAGTAACAGTAAGTAAAAGCTGAACAATTTACGCAGATGATTATATATATACACCATATATATATATTCTTTTGTAGTGATCTCAAGTCCTTGCATCAATATATTTTCCATCAGTAAATTAGTTATTTTATGCGCCTGTTCTTTAATGTAAAGTGGTAATTCTTGGGAAAATTGTATATTGTTCTGTGTCCACGGATGCATCACCGATAGGGGGAGGGTGTTTGTGTAGTTCTATAATTTGACTATAGTTGAGGGATGTAAATGTAACTATCACTAGTCCTGCTTCAATGATTGCTATTTCTCTCATAAAATTATTTAGGAATAATTACATTTACACCTCTTGATCTATGGCTTATTTATACAAATCACCCCTATCTTTTGGATAATTACACATACACCCACCAAAATATCATCATCACTTACACAAACCATCCCTTGCTCTTTTGAAAAATTACAACCCCCCTAAAAATGTTAGCATCAGTACACAAACTACCCCTATTTTTTGACTGTCAGGGGTAGTTTTTGTAATTATACAAAAGACAGCGGTGGTTTGTGTAAATAGACCATAGGTTAGGGGTATAAATGTAATTATTTAGGTTATGATCTTGTTGGTCACTATACAATTTTTGGGATAAAATGCAATTCACCTGGCCTATCTCTATGATATTTTTCATCACGGCGTGGGATGTGAGCAATGATGGAAACAACACTAATATGGGTTATTTCTGCAATTATTCAAATAGTAGGTGTATATTTATAATTTAGTGACAATTGAGGGGTGTGATTGCAATTGTCGCTATTTTTCAGGTTTTGGACGACACATTTGCTTCGCAAATGCAACAGCTGCTCGGCAACGCACTACAGGAGAAAGACGTGGAACCCCCACGATGCATCTTGGAGGTCCGGTCGATGCTCTGCAAAGACGGCATGAACCACAAGGAAAACAACTACTACTATTAGGAGATTTAGACGGCTCATGAAACAGAAGCTGAACTGCTGTAAATGACGGGATGGAATCTTGGAGCTCGATAGCACGACTCAAGATGGTTCGACGGCTGGGAATTTAAATTTAAGTTTTGAGAGGGTGAGGGAGAGGGAGTTTGATGATGAAGAGAGAAAGCCAACACTCATGGCTTCATGTTTTCTAATGTTCTCTAAGGCTCTATGCACAGGTTTTTTCTACTGAGGAGGAAATGTAATTATAGGAAGTCAATAGTCTTCATTTGGGGAAATTCGGTAATTTAATATTCTTTTTTTGTATGATAATTTGTTAAAAATTCATTTTTTTCAAGTTAAAGAAATATAATATCTTAATATTCTTTTGATTTTTGTGGTTTTTAAAATATTATTTGAAGGGGCTGTTTGGTTAAATTTATTTAAAAAACAATTGTAAATTTATATAAGATATTTCTTGAAATTGTTTTGAAAATTAAGTATTGCAAAGTGTCTGCATAAATGTAATGATGATAAATTGTCAAAAAGTAATTCTGTAAGTTAATGTTAAGAATAAATAAAGTTTTATTTTAGTAATTTTCTAAAAGTTTTTATTATTTCTTTTCTACATATTTTATTACCATTTTATAATTTTCATATCTTATAATATATTTTTTTTTAAAAAAAAAACTTAAATTTATGCAAACTTGTTATTCCAATCCCGACTTAATTAATTTGCATCAAGAAAATAATTACACCCCCTCCAATATCATTTTCACGCAAAAATTTATAATTCAAAAATCAAAAGTGTTACATGAAAAATAGTTCAACGGGGCAAATTGTATTTTATCCAATTTTAAATCTTACCTTTATTCAACATTCCCATGTAATAATTTTGTACTTATAAGAGAAAAAAATATAATGATGTTAACCTCACTTTATATATATATATATATATATATATATACCTTTATAAGTACAAAAATAAATATGAGAATGCTAAATAAGGGGCAAATTGCTAAAACCAACTTTCTTCATCCAAACCCCAACAGAAAGGGGTCAAGTGTAAATAGAAAATTTTCTGATGAAGTGTAGATAATTTCAATTTCTTTTTTTGTAAAAAAGTGTGATTTTGTACTTTTAAAGGAGTTAATCTATACTAATATAAAAAGAAAAATCATTTCACACTCACAAATGACGGCTAATGACACCGATACACCAATTTTTTGTGAAGTTAAAAAAATACCCTTTATAATAAAATAATTAATTTATTCAACCTTTTAAAATTTATATTAATTAATAAATTATTTTTTTCATCAATATAATATATTGATTGATATATTTTATTTTTATTTATAATATATTTTATTATATATACGTAAAAACGATGTCGTAACGATTAATAACCCAAAAAGAAAAGATACTGGAAACATCTTTTTAATGTTGTTTGATGCATGAACCGGGTTTTAAGGAACATATGCTGGAATAATGAATTACTATTATTTTATTGAAATGAATTTATGCTAAGAAAAGAATCTATGCTGATTGCCGAAATTTGGGACCCACGCGCTAATGACCTTAACCTACACCACAAATACTCGGACATGTCCCCTTTCTACCTAATTTTAAATTCTTATGCTACTTTATTTTTCTTTTTGATTTTTCTTTATACACACAAATCACAATATGCTTTTTGTTTTTTGGGTTCATGAGACGTCGGTGGATTATTGTATTATAAATTAAATAGTAATAATAATATTTAAACTTTGTAATATTTTGTATATATTGACATAAAATTATGCATATGGGATTTCATGAAATTATAATTTAATGTATGTATATATATATATTAGAGGTTATAAGTAATTTTTTAGTCATACAACTTAGTGAGTAGCATTTTCTGTCTTGCATGAATTGATTTTCGTAATTTAGTCTTGTAAATTAAAATTTTAGCAATCATAGTCCTTTTTCTGCCAAAATCCTCAATCTAATTGAGTTATGCGCAAGTTATATTCAATTTTCAACCAATTTGATTAAAGAAGGACTAAAATTGTCAAAACTTTATAAATTCGTGTAGGATAAAAAATGCTATTCTTCAGATTATATTTGGATTAGGAATAGATAATAATAAATTCTTTGATCTGTTTGGATAATTTTAAATTCAAATTCTTTAATTTTTATTTGAATTATGATTTATTAAACATTAATGAATTTCATTTTTTTAACATAAAATCATTTAAAATCCTTACTTCAGACCCAAATTTTTCGATCTCAATATAACCTCAGTGAGACTTGTGCTTAATTTCCACTGTACTAGTGGATTGAGGTGATCAAATTCGGTAATATTTCGATTTAAATTTGTAATTCATTAACAAAAAGAAAAAGAATATTAATGTAGAAGAAGGAATAATATATGGGAGAATATGTGGAATAGAATGAGTGCATTTGAGAATGTGAATGTTAATAATGCATGTTTAGGACAATTTGTTTGAAAGTGTGATGTCTGCATATTATATATTATGTAATGATAGGTAAAGCCTGTCCGGTTGAGCATTAATGATCAAACTGTTGTTGAACTACTAAACTTAAATTAGGTCAAATAAAACCTCATTTTATTGCATGTTAAGGGATTCCACGTACATGCCATGTGTTTCTCCCCTAATCTTGGGATTTGGTCACTACAAAGGGAGGGATCTACTATCATATTTTTGCATTATATAATTGAGTTTGTTTTTTATTTAATAAAGGGTTAATAATATTGGTATTCGTTGAGATTAGGTCAAAATATCCAGAAACATTCTTGATTTTTTGTAAAATTACAGCTATACTCTCCGAGGGTTGTTAGTGTAATGTTTTGTTGTGGGGCGTTTGTGCAGCTTTGCATTTGAAATAATAAGGGTGTAGTTGTAGTTATAATTATAACATCAGCTGGTGCCTTATAATTTTGCAAAAGGCAATGAGTTCTTGTGTATTTTGACTTAACCTCAGAGGGGTGTGAATGTAATTTATCCTTTTATGAATTATAATTTTATTTAGTTATATTTGTTTTAGATAATTATATTTACACCTTTGGTTTATGGTCTATTTTCACAAATCGCTCTTGTTTTTTTTTTTTATGCGTAATTACAGAAATCAACCTTGGTAGCCAAAAAATAGGGGTAAGTTGTGTAATGTTGTTGACAATTTTGAAGGAATTATTTGAATATTTTAAAAACTAGGGGTGATTATGTAAATGAAGTTGATGCTTTTTGTATGTGATGCGTGGAAAAAAAGCACGAGTCTAATGGATATGGACTATTGTTCAAAACTTGAGCCAAAGCGAATGCAAATCGTAAAGGGGGGCTTACAAAAAAAGCATTAGCGCTCCTACGTCCAAGTTAGTATTGGATTCGAGATGAAATATAATTTTTTGCAGGTGCCCTCTTTAGGATTTGAATTTGATTCAGCCCAAACTTTGAGTATAGTCCAGATCTATTGTACCCATACATTTTTTGAACACATCAATTATTATTATTATTATTATTATTAGTAGTAGTAGTAGTAGTAGTAGTATAACAAAATGATATTATATTTGGTATTTCGCTTAGTATATACATAATACATGTATACAATTTTAAACTATTTATACATATGTATTACAGAAAAACAAAATTTAGCATAATTATCGTAATATCTTTTAAAAGCATTACCAAATATATCAACTTCTAAAATATTTTTTTTTTAAAAAAAAATACTTAGCCAAACACCCTCTTTTTTAGGGGGAAAAAAGAAAATTGCTTTTATTTATATATTTATGTATGCATTTTTTATGTTCTGTCTGTATTAAAAATAGATAAATAATAATAATAATTAAATAATTTTTTTATTTTAAAATTGTGGAAAGTGAGAGAGATTTGAAAATGGAAAGGTAGGAATGATGGCCGTTCAAAGTGGAGCATTATTTTTCGCATCTAGAAAGCTTCAAACTTCAAATACCCACAACGCACCAAATTCATACATTTATAGACAATCCTACGGTTTGAACTATACAGTTTTTTGTATTTAAAATTTGAATGTGTGGGCATGTGCGTGTCTTTAGAATAAAAAGAAAGGAACACGACTCTCTAAACTTTTAAAAGAAGGCAGTACGACTCCCTCATGCGGAACACAATTGTGCTATTCTTCTAAAAGTTACTGTAGTAGTCGCATTAGTCTTTAATTTTTTTTACTAATATTAAAATGATTTAATTATATAAATATAAATTTCAAGTAATATATGAATGAAATTGGTTTCAAATTGAGACACGAGGGTTTAATTTTATTTACGCCCATGTGATATTATAAATGAGCAAATTACCTTCCTATGAAAATTATCTTTTTGTATTTTTTAAAATAAATCAATTTATCCCTTCTAAAAAGATAAATTGTTGTATTTTAAAAAATATAAAGGGATAAATCAATATTATATGGGCTAAATTGCATTTTCCGCTAAGACATGACGATGAAAGGGAATCAAGCGTGGAAAACACAAAGACACGTTCTTTGTGTGAAAAGAGTAATTTCCAGACACAAAAGCAACCAAAATTCACAACGTTCACGCAACTTTTTATTCCTAAAAAATCATAATTTCTCACATATTTTTCATACCAAATCAATCAAATGGTTGCGTTGCTCTCAAGTACTTATGACCTGCCATATAACATTTTCCCCATATTCATGATTTAATAATTATATATATATATATATATATATATTATATACACAAAATTAAAAAAGAGTGCAAAATGAGAATTGACAATAAGGGTTATAGTTTGGAAGATATCCCCCGTCTAGGATCAAACTTGTATGTATAAGGAGATGTCCTTCTTCGATAAAAGTTTGCACGTGTATCTTATTTTGTGGTAAAATTGATAGAAGTTGTTGGGATAGGCCATTTCTTATTCTCTGTTGATCTTATTAGTGTGAGTAAACTTTTACGTTGAAGGGATCCTTCATCGATTACGACTCTCTAATCTGTAGGTAGTCCTTATTTAGGATTCTGAGTTCTTGGGGGAATCTCCTTCAACATGTGTCTTTCATACTGGCTAGGGGGTATACTTGGTGGTCCAAGTATGCCACGTGTGACCCGTAGGGGCATTTAAACACGAATTTTCGGTCGGCCATCACTGGTTGGACCACGTCTATGAGTTAGGTCCTTGAATATCTTGAGTGGTCACTTCTTTTATCGTCTATGGGGGGCCCTGGGCTCTTTTGCTCTTCCTTGCACTAGAGTTCCTTGGGCATTACGCATCAAATCAATAATAAATTAATCGAAGGTAAATATAATTTTTAGCCATTATCGGAAGGTGGTCAGGGCTCAAAGTTACATAATTCTATAATTTTCTTGAATTAATATTAATATTTAGAACAATTCATTGATATTTTAAAAATAAAAAGACAACATGTGTAACACTAAAGATTATTATTACATTTAAACCTTGTGACATAATCATAATCTTTTTATGGGAAATTAATATTTGCTAAAATAGTCGAAAAGATTTATGTGTTCTTAGTTTCCACCCCAATTCTTCGTCATCATCAGCTAGTTTCAGAAATCCTTGAGCAGCTTCCGGACCTGTTCCAGTGTGACAAAGAGCACGACAGTGAATGGTCCTTGCCTCGAGATCGTCGGAATAAACCCTTTGTAAAGCGCCATTGGCCCCTCAGCATTGATCGTCTTCATCGCGCAGTCGAGGGCCCCGCTGTACGGCGGCGCCTTCCCCGCCTCCACCTTCATGTTCATCACGCGGGTCTTGATCACGTCCACCGGGTTCGACGCCACCGCCGCCACGAATCCGGCGGCGAAGCTCGCCGTCACGTGAGTCCCCAGCCCGTCCTTCATCAAGCCTTTCTCAAGTATCATTTCCTTGACCTGATCATACGATGCGAGCTGAGAAGCGGTGACGAGCATGGCGCGGTTCACCGTAAGGGATGAGCCGCGCCACAGGCTAGTCACGCCCTCGTTCTTGGTCATTTGCGAAATGGCGTCCACCACGCTCTTGTAGTTGCGCCGCTGGGCCACCGGGAGGCGGCCGTCGGCCTGCATCCGGACCATAGCAACATCGGCGGGGTTCCCTACGGCGGCTCCGATGCCGCCGGCGATGAGTCCGGCGACAATCTTCCTCGTGAGAGGCATGTTGTTGGTTTTCGGATCGGTCCATTTCTTCTTCAGGATGTCGTAGAGCCCCATCCTGGTGGTGGAGTAGAGGGTCTGGCGGAGGACAGTAGCAGAAACGCCGGAGAAGAGAGCTGCAGCGCCATCCTGCTGGATGATCCGGATCCCAACAGAAAGAGGACCGACGCGGGGCGGCGGGGGAGGAGGAGGCGGAAGGTGGATGTTGTGGGCGGCGGAGGTAGGGAATGCCATAGCAGGGCGGAGAGGCTGAACGGCCGACGGCCCCTCCCCTTGAAGCTGCATCCTGACCTTAATCAAATCCAGGGGGTGAGTACTGCAGCCGGCAACAATGGAAGCAATGCCTCCTTCAACAAATCCCTTCAAACCCATTTTCTCAGAAACTCAAATCGAAAAGAGAAGATCAAAATAAACAGGTAAAATCAAAATCAAAATCCCTCTCTAAAATTAGGATCAAGAGGAAAAAGACCAGTTGGAATTAGAGCTCATCTCACTGGAAACCAGGAGATGGGAGTGGAGGCCGAAGGCTATGGAGGAAAAGTGTGGAACGTTGGCCCTTTGAGACATATGCTGTAGAAGAGGAGAGGAAATGGTGGGTGGGTCTGAAGAGGGTGGGGCGGAGGGGATTTATAGGGGACTCTGAGGAGAGGAAAGAAGAAGGAAAAGAGGACTAGGTTTTCACGCGGCGCATAAGGGAGTTCAATTTATTATTTTTTTTTTAGGGTTAATTACTTTTAAATTCTCCTCAAAAATATAAAATTATATTTTCTCTAAAAAAAAAAAAACTGTAAAATTACATTTAGCTTTTAAAAGTTCCCCGTTTTACAGCTGACCTTCTTTTATTAGTGTTTATACAAAAAATTCTGAAGTTAATAAATACAAATTATATAAATTTTTAATTTGGTCGCTTATTTAATATTTTCATATATATTTTTATATTTATAAAGAGATAAATATAATATATATATATAAAGTGAGGCTAATACTATTATATTTTTTTATTATAAGTACAAAATTATTATATGAAAATATTAAATGTGCTTTAAAATTAAAAATTTATATATTTTCTTTTTTTTGTTAAAGTCAATTTTTTTTCTTCAAACCATAACCAAAAGGAATTATATGTCAACAATGAATTTTTTAAAACTTTTTTTGAACAAAATTATAATTTGACGTTTTAATGGGGGTGGAAGTGTAATTAATTCTTATCTTTATTTTGGTATGTTTGAATATGGAAACGTAATCTCAGACTCAGAGTATAGTCCAGATGCCAATTGCCAATGTTTACGCGGATTTTGGGTGGTGGTGTGGGGTCGGGGGGCTGATTTTTCCAAGCAGTATTAATTCGGCCAACTCATGAACTCCTGGGGGTGGGGGTGGGGGTGGGGGAGGGGATTTGGCTTTGAAGTAAAATTTTATTACCATATTTGAAATTTCTAGATGTTCTCTAAGTTTATATTTGAAATTTTATTACCAAGTTCTCTAACTTCAAATATTCAAATATCCAAATGCAACTATTATGTGTGATCTAGATTTTCTTAGATGAAACAAACTTCAGGGGGCTAGATGTAATTTATCAAATCATAGGGGTCTATGTGTAATTACACCAAATTTTAGGAGAAGGAGCATAATTATTTCTATTAATTATTAATATAAAAAAATCTATAATTAATTAATAATTACTAATAAAATAAAAATAATAATTATTAAAGTAAAATAACAGTCCATGTATTGATGAAATTCGAACTTATTAACTTATAATCACCAAGAATTTGAGCACTTTGGCATCCAACCTCACCTACCATATTGCCAACTTGCATGTGAAGTTATTCTTCTCTTGGAATAACTTAACTTGAAAAATTATTGAAGCAATGAATATGAATAAGCAACGTATTGGATCTATATTAACATATTAGTACAAAAGAATTTATGTAACTTATTATTATTATTGTTGTTGTTCTTGAGAAACGATTCTATGAATATGTACCAATATATTCTAAAAAGTATAATATTTTATACTCAACTTATTGAAATATTAATTATAAGATGTTGTAAATTATTTATTTATTTATTTTTTTTGGCGGGGTGGGGGAGAGCGTATACAACGTAAAAAATAAAATATTATGAATTTATAATCTCTACTAGAAAAGGCAAAGATCTCATAACTTATTTCTATCATTTTAACAAATTTCGTAGAATTAATTATAAGGGTAAAATATAAATACTGTTCAAATGAAAAATAATTATGTATCTCTAAATCATGAAGTGGACATTACTATTTTGTTATTGCTGAATTTTTTTTATAATATATATATATATATATTTAAAAATATAAAAAAAAAATTTGAGGGTGGATAGAGATAGAGAATATCATCCTATAAAAATATTTTTAGAAAATTATAATATATATGACTATAATTTATAATAAAAAAAGAGCATTTTGGTAAGTTTACTATAAAAATTGAATAGAAATCTTATGAAATGGGCTACTTATTAGATGGACGATAAAATCAGGGGGTATTTGTAATTTCTCAAACAACAAAGAGGTATTTGTAATTATGCCAAATTTCATGGGAGAATGTTGTAATTTATGCTAATTATAAAATTATCACTTGATGCTATGATCTTGGTTAGGCCACATCCCAAGAATAGGGCTTAAAGAAGGGGTCCTACTTTTGTGGCGTGACATCACTACTGACATTTTGTAATCACATCATTTTATTTTGTCCAAATACTTCAAAATTTTAATTTAAAACAATAAGATTTGACGTATTACAAGGTCTCTATTAGGAAAACAGTAAAGAGTATATAACTTATTTGTATAATTTTAACAAACTCATTCGAATTAATTGTACACTTGTATGTATTGACATGATCTTATAACTCTATCATTTTATTTTGTCCTGACATTTCAATAATTTATTTTCAAACTGAAATCTGATATATAATAAGATATATAAGCTGATAAGTTTAACCAAACAACTTCCAAACTCTATGACATCCTCCCAAACTCAAAATTCAGAATTAAAAAACACTGCAAACATAGTTTTCAAAAAAATAACAAAATTCAATTACCCTTTTAATTTATGAAAACACACTATCTCTACATCATCTCAAGATTATCAACTTGTTCATATATGACTTCATAGTAATAAAAAAACCCCGATATTTTAGAAAAGTCTAAAAGAAATTTGAATTTCAAGAAAGTCAATAAACACTTGTTTGAATTGGCTAGAAAGGCAATTAATAGGGAAGAGATGTTGACTTGACCCTTTGAGGATTAATTTGTTGAAATTAAAGGCCAAGATTATGAATATTATAATGTGAAAACAAAAGGGTTGAATAAAAAGAGCCAAAAACAAGAAGGGACCTTCCCCTTTGAGGTGTATATGGGGACAAACAAACAAAACTATCTCCAAGAATTTGACTTTTTGGACAACTTGCGGTTCCAAATTGTGTGGAGGGAGCTTGTTGGGCAACTTGCCACGTGTCGGAGGATGAGTGGGACAACAGGCAAGACCGGAACGAGTTGCCGCGTCCTGGTCTACCAGGTTTTATCTGGGACAGCATTCACTATTTGACTGACCAATATCAACCTTTGATATTTCTAGAATATTATAAATGTAATAAATAAAATAAATAAAAGGGAAAGGGCAAAATTGTATTATTTTCGTCGCCTGAGAGATTCGAACTCTCGCGGGGAAACCCCATGTACTTAGCAGGCACACGCCTTAACCACTCGGCCAAAGCGACTCTTTGCTTTCCTCCCTTTATGCTAAATAAATTATCCAAAAACTCATAATTAATACATAGATAGACTCCAAATACAACCCTTCAATATTTAAATCAACGTAAACACAATCTTAATTGATCCAACTTGAGATTTTTTATTTGGATTTAAATCAAGTCAATTTAAGTAAAAACGTGTGTGACCCTAATACTGTTTTGGTATTTTCTTAAGACTTGGGAATCCTTTTGCTATTTTTATTGATTGAATTTAAATGTTCATCATGAGCTCATATTTGGGTTATTGAAATTAACCTATTAAAATGATCTAAGTGATTGGATTTTTAGTTAAGTCCGTATGATCATTCATGAGTTCAAACAAGATATATTCTGGATATCTATATTATATATTAAATGAGAGTACCCGTTTGGTGTCTCTCTTATTTTTGATATGCTAATTTTCTTCCCCTCTCCTTTTTTTTTTTCTCACCCACTAACTTTTATATTTTTCCCATTATAGTAAGACTTATTTTTTAAATAGTTCTTTATTTTTAGGTTAATATTTTTTTTCTCTTTCTCCTACTCTAAATATTCTCTTTTAAAATTATTTATTTTATCATAATTATTTTTATATTATTATTTTTTCTACACTAAGAAAATTAGTGAATAATATATAATTATTTTAATTTTTTTTTATACGCATATATTAAATATGCCACATACAGCTAGTATAAATTAAACCGTGTTCCAAAGGCCCAAAATACCAGTGCAACTAGAGAAAAATGGCCCAATATGTCGAAATTAGAGACAAAATTTGAATTATTTAATTTTAAATTACCCTTATAATCACTATCTTAATTATTATAACATTAGTAGATGAAAATACCCTTTAACATTTTTCTTGTCCTCACAAATCATTGTCTTTTTAATCAATTGACACTGATAATTTATTTATTTTTATCTATAAAAATCTAAAATTAAATTTATTATCACTGTTATTAATTGTTTATTTTATTTTGTTTAATTAAAAACACATAACCAAAATTTAGATCGCGCACACACACTGAATATGCTTCAATGGTTAATATCAAACAAGCCGTGGGCTAATAATTAACTTTGATGTATAATGACTCTATAAATGTGATGCAGCGCACAGGGTTATTAAATATTATAATTACATTTACGTCTACTAATGTATGGTGTATTTATGCAAATTATTTTTATATTTTATGTAATTACATGAACCATTCATGACATATAATAAATAGGAGTAGTTTGTGTACTGATGTTGATATTTTTTAAGGTGTAAGTATAATATTTTTAAAAAATGGGGGTGGTATATATAAATAGTGTTGACGTATATAATGAGTATATGTACAAAAAAGTGAAGATGATTTAAGTAAATTTCATAAAATATAGGATGTAAATGTACTTAGCCCTTATTAATTAAAAATGTTGAATTATTTCCCATTCATAAATAGGTGTTTGTTGAAAATATAGGAGGTAGACTCGAATTATTTTTATGTTTCTTGAAATTATCATATGAAGTAAAAGTATAAAAAAGTCAAATGTAAATTGCATAGCAACCCCTATGTTGTATAAAATACAGAAAAAACCTCATCTTTATTATAAACTAACATAGAGTGTTGATGGGTGTCGAATTCACCAAAAATAATTCCTACGAACACTTTTGTAGATGTGTGAGTAGGGTCGAATCCACAGAGATTGGTTTTAAATTAATTCCTTCAAAAACGAAAATAATTAGGGGGAGTTTTGATTGTGAAGAAGAATAAAACTAAAAAGCTAATAAAATTAGAAGAGATAAATATAAGAGGAGAGTATTCCAGTTAAAGACAGGATCACGCTTAATTCCACGGTTGATCATAGATGCAAGGATAACAATTATTCATGATAGATAAATTGGTTATGGCCATTGGTACGACCTAACAACCTCACCTTTCCTTACCTTGTGGATAGCCGACTAAATCCCTAATCAGTAAACAACCTTGGGAACGTCCTCAAGATTTAATTTACCGACAGCATTAAGAACTAGAAAGGCCCAATTCTAACCAATAAATTCCTACGAGGATTTATTTAAGTTAGATTGTGCATTCCCCACAACATAATCGAAAACTTCTACATAATCAATTATGTTGTGTTACCACTAGTTATCGAACTAAACAAACAATTACGGATTTGAAAGTTCAATTGGCTAGGCAAATATTCTTGACAATAAATCAGATTATTTGTAATAAAAGCACAGAGAACAACACAAATACCAATATGAATAAAAGTAGAAAGCATAAATTAGATCTCACAACCCGTTGGATTTAAGCATTCACCAAGTCTTCAACCGGAATGAGAGATTTAGCTAGACATGCTCATGGAAGAACGCATGAAAAGCAAAATAATATAAAAACGTAGAGAAATAGAAGAGTTCAAAAGTTGTCTCTTAAAGTGAATTACATCACCTATTTATAATAGCTAGATACCTAGTTCTACTAGGATTAGAAGTAGATTCCTAATTGAACTAAAAGACTTATAGAGATAAAATCTTAATCCTAGTTAAACTCTTCTTTCATCAGAGGTAGTCCAAGCAGTTCCAAACTCTTGCCAGAATTTGAGTTTGAGTCTTGTTTGAATTTCCATTTTGGTGCTTTTCTTCATTTTCCAATTCTTTTGTCCTAATGCTGCAAAATAATATTTAATTAGGAGCATTTGGTCACAAAATAGGCTAAAATATTATATAAAATAAGCACAAAATGCGATCCTATCAAGTATCCCCCCACTTAACCCTTTGCTCGTCCTCGATGCAAAGAAATAAAGATAAAATGGTTGAAGAAGTTCAAACTTTATGGATCGCAGACGAAAGTAACAAGCAAGAATCTAGTTGAGTGTTCAAAGAATGACACATCATATGATAAAAGACAACTGAATAAGTTTCAAACAAGTTTTCACAAGATGATCTTCATGAAAACTAAGCGTGGAAACAAGTGGACTATGCTCTCATATCTCCCAATCTCTCAAGTGTTTTTGGTTGAGTGTTTCACTCAAATGCTTGCTATGAAAATGCTTCACCATAGGCTTGATTATACACCAAAATCTCCACCACTTATAAATATGCACACACTTGAATCAAGAGGTCTTATATTTTGGTTGTAATGGGGCGTTGGTTTGGGGGTAGGAAAAATAATGAAAAATGAGGTGAAAATCCAAGGAACTAAATTAGAGCACCAAGTAATAGATGTAGGAATCCAAGCTTTTCAAAATTGATTTATCTCATACTCTTTCATGTCCCACTTTCCTCGACTTGAGCTATGCCTTTCTTTCAAAGAGAGAAAATATATTTTTTTTTTCTTCCCTTTTTTTTTCTTGCCTTCTTTTTTTTTTTCTTTTTCTCTTTTTTTTTGTAAGGCATTTTTTTTTCTTTTCTCTCTTTCTTTGTCTATTAAGGCATAGAACAAGATTGTCATGTGACATGTTAGCTCATAAACGTCCTTTACAATAATTGAGATATCCCCCCACTTAATGTCAAAACATATACTTAAGTCAGTAATGATTTATGAAAAAATGAAAGGAAAAACTTGAATTAAAGTGAGAATAATGGTATAAAATGGTGATACGATGTATGTACCCATGTGGGGTGCAAAATATAAGCTTAAAACAACTCAAAATTCGAGTGAACAATGAGAATAAGTGAGAGTTTGAGAGTGAAGAATGATGTTGCCAAATGACTGCACAAGACCTTTATTTATAGGCATGTACAGAGCAAAATATGGTGGTTATTGCAGAGTGCCATACATAACTGGAAAGTCCTTCGAGTTGCCTATTATACAGAACAAATCGTTTGAAATTTGGATAAGATTTGACTAAGATACGTCAGGTAAATTGAGTCTTGCAATATCTGCCTGAAAATCTGAAAACTGGTTACTTGTTGATTCCCAATTCATTTACTATCGATGTACTTGGAACCATCATGAGATTTTTTAGGACGACATGTTTTGATGTGTTGGCAAGCTATATGATGTGCCCATCCAGGAGTGATGACGTGCCCGACTGGAATGAGTGTGTTTGTTGGGTTTGTCAGTTCAGTAAAGTAGTAGGTAAATTTGTGGGCCTTGGCAACTGGGCTGATTTGCCTTGCTGGTGGACTGATCTGGCTTACTAGTGGCTTAGTCCATGAAAGGTTTAGGGGGGGCATCATTACTCCCCCCCACTCCAGGAGTGCAAATCGTAGAGCTAGACTGCTGGAGTAGGTAGGATATCCTGCAAATAAGAAAGAGACCTTTCATGCTCATTAGCAGGACGAATTCCATTAGGATTCTTAAGTAATGTTGATCAACTGACGGACTCCAGTTGGAGAGTCCTACTACTAGTATGAACTAGAGTGCGTCGATCTAGGGAATTTTTTAATTGGCTTGGTTGCTTGAATTTGTTGCTATGCTTTTTGTTAATCCTGTAGGTTAGTACTTGGTTGAAAAATACCCAATTTATTTGCTACGCAACAATGTTCCCTGCAGGTGTTAGAGCAACACTAAGTAAACAAAAGGGGGAGGTTTTTCCTGCTGGTATAAGTTATCAAAGTAATAAAAGGGATGCTTTTATCACACAAGTTTAGCAAGAAAATTAGGCAAGTAGGTAAGATAATTATGAAGATAGGCCTTTGCTGCGACAAACCTATAGGTTTAAGCAACCTGTTATAGGGCAAGAAATATTGAAATATTTTGCCAGCTGATGCATGCGTACTTATTCCAGCTGCTCCTATTATTAGCGAGGAAGGTGTGATTTTGTTGGTAGGAGACAAAACATCTCACAGTGAATGAGTAATGATAGAAATCAAGTAGTAAATTAGCCTAAGCAGGTTTTATTAGCATTATATTGAAATAGATGTGCCAATAGAAGGCAGTTTGAAATTGAAGTGAGTGTGTTAGCTGGTAGCTGCTTGTAAGGTGTATGTGCCAGTTGAAGATGGTTGAGTTCGATGCATGTTCCAACTAGTGGCACCTCATGTCACTGTATGCACCAGCTGGTGGTAGCTTACATAAGTGCGTGCACCAGCTAGGACGACTTATTGAAAGCGTGCGCAAACTAATGCGACTTATTATGATGGTGCGCCATTTGGTGGCAACTTATTAGGAGCATGCGCTGGCTGGTGGCAGCTTAAGTAAGCGTGTATGCCAGCTAGAGATGACTTATGTAAAAACATGCATTATTTGGTAGCGACAACTTATTTGGAGTTAACTAAGAGCTATTGAGCCTGCAAGTAACACAAGATGGGAAACAAGAATTACCTTTATTCATGTGAGATAATGCTTGATTACAAGAATAACAAGCTGTAAATAGAGAGTACAGATTTTAGGAATAAAACTTTCTTAGACTATAAGTGTTCCATGGTCGAGAAAACCTCCTACGATTAGTATACCTGTACAGTAGGGCTGTGTTTTCAAACTTACACATATACTCAGTTGGATCAGTGTTACCATCGTAAGCAGGTAAGTGTCGAGATGCTTGAAAATGTGTAGGGAGTTCTTCTGGCATGATGTGCTCGCTGAAGCGAATGCCACGCTCAGCAAGCATGGTCTCTTTTATGATCTGCTGGCGAAGCTCATCCATCTCTTTTCCTAGTGATTCCCATATTTCAGGGGGCTGAAGTGTGGTTGTTTCTTTGCCTGCAAAGTCAGTAGGTGTGAATCGATCCTGCTGGAGCCTAATAGGAATCTGCTTATCGATGTCTTTGCTTCCAAGTGTTCTGCTTCTTACCTGTTGGGAAGAGGGTTCTGCTCCACTAGCTTGAGAACCGTGGAGGGTCAATGAACTAAAGAAGTTGCTCATAGAAGAGCGGGTTCATAGCAGCAGGTCCAATTGTTGTTGAGAGCTGGAGAATTGATGGCTCCCAAGGTTAGATTTAGAGCAGGGTAGACTAGAAGCTCTTGCTGTAGGTTTTGGAGGTCGAATGGTAGACCCAGCTACAGCAGGGAGGGAAGAGTTTCCCTCATAGGATTCATAGTCACCTCCTTTGTCCGAATTAGCCATTTGTCACGTCGAAGCTCAAGTATTCACTCAGACGGCGCCAATGATGCGTACTAGATTTTTGGCCACACCATAAGGTCGAAGGATTTTCAGAGAAATCCTAGGATTAATAGGAGTAACCTTGCAAAATAGAGGTTAGCACTCTGATGCTTAAGTCAGTAATGGTTTATAGAAAAAATCAAAAGAAAACTTCAATCGAAGTGAGAATAATGGTAAAATATGATGTGATAGTGATGAATATTCGAGTGGAGTGCAAAATGTAAGCTTAGAATAACTTGAAAATCAAGATATAACAGTGAGAATATATAAGAGTTTGAGTATGAAAAATGATGTTACAAAATGACTGCATAAGACCTTTATTTATATGCATGTACACAACAAGATACGGGGGTTGTTGCAGAGTGTCGTACGACGTTGGAAAACCCTTCGAGTTGGCTATCATTCAGAATAAACCATTTGGATTTATACTAGATTTGATTGAAATACGTTAGGTGGACTGAGTTTTGCTATGTCTGCCTTAAAATCGGGGAATTGGTTACTTGCTGATTCCCAGCTCATTTGCCATCGGTTTACTCGGAACCACCTAGATATTTTTTAGAATGACGTGTCTTGATGTGTTGACAAGCTATATGATGTATCCATCTAGCTATAAGATGATGTATTGTGCTGGAATGGCCTTGTTTGTTGGGCTTACCAATTCAGTAAAGTAGCAGGTAAGCCTGTGAGTCTTGTCTCCCTCCTAATGGGCTAGTTGGGTTCATATCTAGTTGGACTGATCTGCCTTGCTAGTGGTTTTAGTTCATAAAATATTTAGGGGGTATCATCAAAGATCAAAATTCCAAAATATTAATATCAATTATTTTAAGTTATATTATTTGATGCCCCATAAAATTATTGGGCCACGTCCACAAGCTAAGTATACTAGCCCAGCCGGCTAAGAGCCTAGCTGGCTCATTAGGTGGATCGATAAGGACCTACTAATAAGATGAATAAAGTCCATCAGCAGGGAAGAAATGGCCACAAGCTTACATGCTATTTTATTGAATTGACAGACCCAAAAAATAAGTCTATTTCAGCAGGACATGTCATCATACAGTTGGGAGGACACTTCATATAGCTTGCCAAGATATTTGTCACATCATCCAAAAATATCTCCAGGTGGTTTCGAGTAAACTGATGGAAAATGAGCTGGAAAATCTACAAGTAACCAATTCCCGAATTTTCAAGCAAATATGATAAGTGTCGTCCAGCTCATGGATCTTAGTCAATATTTATCCAAATCACCAACGTTATTGCGGATGACAACCAACTCAAAGAACTATCGAATGACGTATGAAACCCAGTAATCGACATCATATCCAACTCTATACAAGCTTATAAATAGAGGTCTTGTGCAGGCTTTTGGTAATATCATTCCTATTATCAAACTCACTTTCTTGCATTATTCTCTCTCGGTTTTTATGCTATTTCAAGCTTATATTTTACACCACATGGATACATACACCATTTTATACAGGTATTTTCACTTTAATTGAAGTTTTTCCCTTTTATTTGTTCTTTAATTCGTTATTGATTTAAGCATTTGAGTGCAATCTCTATTTTGCAGACTAATCCTTTGATAATCTTAGAATTTTCTTGAAAATCATTTGATCGTTGTGGTGTGGTCAAATTTTTGGTATGCATCATTGGCGTCGTCTGCTGGGAACACTTGAGCTTTGGCGCGAGAAGTGGCGAATTCTAACGATGGACATGACAACGGATCCCATGTAGGAAACTCTTCCCTCCCTGCTGTAGCTAGTCCTACTTTTCCATCTGCAGATCCCACAACAGGAGCTCTAGATCTGACCGTATGAGCCGATACTCCAACTCCAGCTCCAACTCTTGACTCAACAGTTGGACTTGTTGTTATGAACCCACTCTTTTGTGAGCACCTTCGTCAATTTATCATGGAACTGTTAACTCAACCCTTTGTGGTTCTCAAGTCAGCGGAGCAGAACCCTCTTCCCCATTGGAAAGAGGTGGAACACCAGGAAGCCAAGGCGTTGGCGAGCAATTTCCTGCTGGGCTTCAGCAGGATCTATCCACTCCTGCTGACTTCACGAGCAAGGAATGAGGTGGTGGAGCTTCAGCAGGTGACATAGGAGAGCAAGTCCATTGAACGTGGCATTCTCTTTAGCGAGCACATCATGGCGGAAGACCTCCCTGCTTATTTCTGAGCATCATCGCACCTACTTGCTTAGGATGGTACCACTGACCCAATTGAACATATTCGTAAGTTTGAAATGCAGCCTTGCAGCACAGGTGTACTGATGGCATTAAATGTCGTGTTTTCCTTACTACACTAATGAATTCTGCCAAGCAATGGTTCGACTAGCTACTAGTTGGACTGGTTATATCTTTCTCAGAATTTAGCTCTCTCTTCCAACACTATTTTGCTATCAGCAAGCAGTACCAAAAGTCGGTGATCAGTCTTTCTGGGGTCAAGCAGGAAGATGGTGAGACTCTAAGGGCTTATGTTCAACGCTTCAACACAACCATTCTTGAGTCCTAACACAGAGATTTTTTTGCCTATTTTTTTTTTTTTTGCACATGAGGGGTTTTATGCAATCTATCTGAATATCAATAAATTTGGGTAACTTAGATTGAAATTTCTTGAGGCTATAGTGGTAATTATAAATATACTTTCTATTTAAATGTAAAACTTATACAAACATCCCTTAAAAAATCTTACACCAACACTCTTCAAAAAGCATAATTATAATTTTAAAAAATACGGACAATATTTATATAATTTGATCTAATGTGAAGTGGTCTGAATTAAATTTACCCATAAATTTTAGAGAGGCTCCTGCCAATTACAATTGGCATCTTAAGTTTCCAAATCACGTGGTCATAGGTAGTACTAAGATACAAATCCAAATACAGGATATCTTTGATATAAAGAAAAGAATAACGTTTAAGCTATGCATACTTGATTGCTATAAAAATTGTATGTTAGATCTAAATTTGAAAAAAAGAAAAAAATCACGACTTCTATATTTTATTTGTGAATTAATTTCATGGGGTGAGGGACTTCATTCATTTGTCTCAGCATTCTTGGGTTGACAGAAATAAACCCGAAATCCGCAACAGGGTTCAGGGGTGTTGGGGTTGCTGGCATCAAAATCTTTCAACGATCAAGTTATGTGCAATCTTTGGTCTCTAAACAAGATAGATAAGTCAATATAGCAAACACTATTCAATATATTTGAATATTTTGATATGGGACTATTTATAAAAATCCTCCAATGTATGATCGCCATTTTGAAGCTTTTGGATGATGTCACGTGTCAAGCAATCAATGACTTAGATTGGGTTTTTTTTGATCAAATTAGACATGTCCCGACCTACATAAAGATATCATGAATCGTCGACTCTTTTTAAAACTTTCTTAATGTTAATGGACAAAGATGATAATTTTCTCTCCTTTTAGGCACATAATTAAAAAATTGATAAAAGAAATAGACATAATTACATTGTCATCTATTAAGATTTGGTATAATCATACATAAATTCTTCGTTGTTTGAAAAACTATATTTAGTACCCTTTATATTTGTTTACATCCAATAAATAGACCACACCATAAATTAAAATTAACTGAATTTGTTGATATTAACAAAAAATTTGAATGAAAATCTCTATTTACCTCTAATTGATCTATTATTGACTTATTGTAGGTTAAATAAATTTTTTCTGACGAAAATATTCTTATAAATATTAATGCGCTAATGCAAATGAAGAGTTATATCTTCATCTTTGTAAGTATAGTTTGGTCAAAAAAGATTTATTTAGCCCGTGATAAATGAGTATCAATTAGGGCTGAATATGATTTTTTTTGCAAATTTTTCGCTAATATCTATATTTTTCGGTGAATTTTGATTGACAAAAATGATATAATTATATAATTTCAAGAGAGGTCGGTATAATTATTCTAAAAAATATTATATATGTATTTACTTATTTATCAAGTAAGGTAATATAAGTGAAATAAACAATACATAATAATGAATAAATGAGAATTAAAATTAGAAAAAAGAATTGGTCAGCAGTGATTGGCTGAAATTCCCACCAAACCAAACAGGTTCTTATGCGTTACTTTCTTACATTCTTCTTTTTCTTTCTTTTTGAGTCTTTGATAATACTCTCACCAATATTCTCTCCCCCTCAGTCGTCACTCGTCAAATACGTCAACTTGATTTCCCCCCTTTCCCGTTTTGCCCCCTTCTCGGTCTCCACCACCGGCAACCACCACCACCACCGCCACCATCGGTGTCGCTACTTCCAACGTGCAGCAGTGACCTCTATGTATTGCAAGAAAATCCGGTTCTTAGGGTTTCTCTTCAGCTCTGTGTTAATCCTCGGCGCCGGTTAATTTAGCTTGAGAAGCGTGAATCAATGATAGTAATTGTCGCGATTTTATTAATTTTCGGTGTTGTAGTCCGCCACAAGTGGAGGAATGCGGCAGCCAAGAAGGAAGAGATTTTGAGGCTTGTGGCTATGGCCTCCGAAGAGGAGGCGGAAATTGCGAAGCTACAAGCAGTGGATGGCTATAGTTATACTCCGCCTCCTCCTCCTCCTCCGCCGTCACCACCGCCACCGCCGCTTGAAAAGCGGTGTTATTGTGCTGTTTGTTACCGCCCCACTACCACTAGGTGTTCTCAGTGTAAAGCTGTCAGATACTGGTGAGTGTTAGGATTTGATTTTTATTGAATGTGTTGCTGGAATACTATGCCTTTTCTGTGTTTTTGAGGACGAAATTTTCAGTAGAAGTCGTTAACAGTCTGATTGAAAAACTTAGGGCTATGAATAGGCAGGTGCTTATATTTAGGTCTGCAAGAATTAGAACATTGAATTGGATAAAGGTTGAGGATACGCTTAAAATTTATGTAAGGTCTGCATGGATGTCCGGACTGCGTGTGGTAGAGTTGAAAAACAAATTAAACTACTTGATAGTTGATACTCACCTTTGAGATCTATTAGTAAAACCTCATCCAAGTTTAGCTGTTAAACATAATGAACTAGGTATGAACACAAGTTTTTGTCCCGATCAGCATTGAAGCTCAACTTGAGCTCGGCTTCTCGATTAAAGAAAAAATCTAAAAGTATGTTATGGAAATTCAAGCTACTTGAGTTTGTCTTGTGTCCAACTCGATCAAAGCTTGTTGGAACTTGATTTCTTTAATAATCAAATCAAACTCACATAATTTTTAAAGCTCAAAAAAAAGTTTAAACAAAATTGAACAATAATTAATGTTTTGGGTTCATTTTGATTCAGTTACACATCTAGTGGGTACTTTGTAGATCAGAAGGACTATTTGAAGTATTTTGGTTTCATTTAATACAAAAACACAACAATAAGAAACAGGCGTGCAGGAGGGAAAGCAAAGCAAGATGGAATATGGTAAACAGTATATATAGAAAGCAAGAAATAATAAGAGAGTTCCCATTGGACATGAGGTTTTGCATTTTAATTCTGGAACAATCTTGGGATGATTGTCAAAATGGCCATCTGGCATCGGTGCGGGCTTCCAGTTCATGGTTAATAGATGATGGCAATAGATTTCTGGATGTGGATGTGGGCCCCATTAAATAAGTTTAATGTTGACGTTAGTGGTATTTAACTCTTTGAGAAGATACTTTTTGATGCTAATAACCAAAACCTTTTTCATGTAGAAATTTGAGTTTTGTGTACTTTAACGTCATAAGATGATGTAAAATTGAAGATTTGAATTTAATCGTGAAAAAGTATCACATGTTTGATTCAATTTATGTATAGGCTGCGGTCACCGATTTCTTCCCAGTAAATTATTTTAGAAAGGTTGGGGCCACCAGAGTTCTATCCTGACAACAATAAAAATTATTTGTTCTGCTAGTTTTTTCCTGTCACATTAGCAATGCAAGACGTACTGATTCATCCTAGTGTATGCGGAGTGCATGAGTGGAAATTCTGTGGAACTACTGGTGCATTTTCTATATCTCCTGATAAATCAGTGTTTTTAACATTTTGCAACTTTTGTTGAAGTGAGTTGTGATGGAGGAGTTAGGAGCAGAAGAAGAAAAAAGTAGTCCCAAATTGGTAAATGGAGGTACAAAGGTCATTGGTTATTTTCTTTGTTGGTGTAGCTCTCTTATTATGGTGATATTAAGAAAGACTTTGAGCAGATATAATCTTCCAGATTAACACAATTTGTACCCGTAAAAATCCAAACCTTCAATTGATCCGAACTTTAATAACCTAATAGACAACCTAGCCAATTATAGACAAGGCTAGATTGTGTTACAACCATGATGTATAGTTGCTAAAATATGTACTCAAATAATTTCTTCTGTAAAATCTCAGAAAATGAAAACCCAATTGGTCTTACCAAATGAAGAGAAAAGAAGCTTGATATCATGCTGCTTTTAGTATTTCTTTCATTCATGATACACTATATCCTGATTCATGACGAGCCTCATAGTGAAAAACTCATCTGAGGCATGCCTCATCATATAAGGGATGATTTAAGGAGACTTATCGCTAACTGCATTACATAAACTCTAGAATGTCATAGTGAGATTGAGTACACTCTGGATGTGAGCTTACAAACACTTTATTTCTATGAATTTCGTTTGTTTTTTAATGGGAAGTCCACACTGTACTTTTATCAATTGCAAACACCCAATTTGAGGCAACTATGAGATGTTAGGGCAATTGGTGGATGCTGTGGGTTACTCTAAGTTGTACAATGATTCATGTGTGGATCTCATTTTAACTAACTTAATTGCTCTCATTTTCATTAGATTACATTTCTGTTTCATTATATTGTAGTTCTGGTAAGTGTCAAATAATTCACTGGAGACAAGGTCACAAGGATGACTGCCGGCCAGCAACTTCGTTGCATGCTACCAAGGAAAGTAAACGTGTTCTGGAAATACATTTGGATAATCATGTTGGGATCCCTTTCAACAATGAAGTTGAAATTCGTTCTGATCGCGCACCAGAAGTTGATGATTCTGGATCTTCAAGTAGCTCATTGCCTTGCATTTCTACTTCCACTGAACGAAGCGAAACATCATTTGACGCATCAGTCAGTGAGGATCTTGAGTCAGAAACTGTTAGCAGCCCAGATAAAGTGGCTTCTGAAGGTATCAAGTCTCACATGTTGCAAACTATCTCTGATCCTGACAAGACAGATGCCCCAAGCCTATACCCCCTGAATTCTACTGTTTATACAGTAAACAAGACACTGAAGGCTAACAAGATAAACAAGAAACTGGCTACTAAAACTGATGAAAACTTCCAGTCAACAAGCTTCAAAGATAAAGTAAGTCGCAATGGAGCGGCTGTGTTACAAGAGTTTGTCCTGGATGCAACTGAGTTGAGGAGTCCTCAGTCATCTAGTTCTTTACAGGCAGTTTCTTCAGTGGAAAATGGCGAAAATCAAGAACATCAATCTAGTGGTAAAGTGATGAAATCCATATATTCTAGGGGATCAGGTAATCCTAATCAAGTGTCTAGTGTTGAGCTAAGGAATTCGCAGTGCTCGAAATCTTTGAGCACATCTTCTTCAAATGAATATTGGAAAAATGAAGCACAATTGTGTACAGCTAAAGAAACAAGATCAATGTCTTTTAGAAGTTCACTGAACGATCAAAATATGTATACTGAAGCTGGGAGCCTGCATTCAGAAATCAAAGATGTCCGAATGCTGGCACAACCTACCAGCAAAGGTTTGAAAACATCAGTTCGGAAATTTGTACAGCATTTTAGAGTACCAAAGCAGCCAAAGTCCTTCACATTTGACATGGGGAAGGACTCTGCTGGAACCTACAACCACAAGGTTGTTTTTCCATTAATTTTTTGAACTTTAAGTTTTAGTGTGCTGAGGTTTTGTTCATCATGCATTCATGGATCATGTTCTCCTCTTAACAGATCGTATTTCCACCCAAGCTTTTCATGCAGTTGTATTCATGTGATGGTATGAAACTTCACCCTTTTGGCCTTGTGAATTGTGGAAATAGGTGAGTTCTCTTTCCTGAACTGCGTGGCTTTGTGATCATGTCCATGCATAAACTTGCATAACTGTGTCTGGCAGTAAGTCTGCTTCATGAGACACTGTTTTTGCTAGCAGGAGCTCTTTCTTTATTTTTCTGGTTCATTGTAGAAGGGGTGGATCAGTCCCATTTCATGACATGTGGTTTAGATCGCGCAATCTTATTATTTGTTTTATGTTCTCCATGCTGTAACTGTTCTGTTTTTGAAATTGTAATTCCTAATCTCTAAGTGCATCAACGTGCTATCAGGTTAATTCAATATTTTGGTTATTTATGATTGGAGTTTCCTTTATGTGCTTGTTTATGATGTTGTTGTTGTGCTATTCAATGCAATAACATGGACTATACATCGTGGATTCTATGATCTAGTAATTGGTTGCTTGTTTGACTAATTATGGCATTCAGTTTTTTGATTGGACGATTTTGTTTTATGCCGGTATAAAATCCATTTAATGATATGAATTTTGGAGTCCAGACATAGAAAACGCTTCCAATATAAGGTTGACTTACACTGATCAGATAGACATAATTGTTCTGCTGGCTTGTTTTTGTTATGAAGATTATGTAAGAGGTCATGCAACACTTTAAAGATCTTAAGTTTCCTTTATAGTACTTGATTAGTACGTGAATACATGCTAAGAAAAAATTATAGTTGTCGTGCTATGGACAATTTATATGACAATAATATTAGTGATGAACGGGATAGGAATCACGAGATTTAGTGCCTTTAACCCTGCTTTTTTGTGCTGATTAAGTTCTGCTGCTTTTGGTTTTAGTCCATGTTTCTAAATGCAGATAGCTTTTGGTTCTTGCCCGCATGAGTGTGCTTTTGATCTTGCATATATATATGTAATTTTTTTCTTCTTCTTGCAGCTGTTATGCGAATGCAGTGCTGCAGTGTCTGATCTTTACTCGGCCATTAACTTCTTATTTGCTTCAGCGATTGCATTCTAAAACATGCAAGTACCTCTTTATGATTCATCGATGAATGTTCATACTGTTTAGATCTTCAATAATACTGTTTTCATGCCTGGTCTTTTTAACAATGATTTAGGTCGCAAGAGGGATTGGTGCCTTATATGTGAGTTTGAACGTCTGATCCAGAAGGGGCAAGAAATGAACTCGCCTTTCTCTCCAGTTGGAATATTGTCTCAGATACAAAAGATTGGAAGTCATCTAAGTCATGGAAGAGAAGAAGATGCACATGACTTTTTGAGGTAAGTATCTGTTAGTCATTTGACTTTGGTTCTAGGAGTATGACTGAATATTCTAAATGTGTTCATGTGATTTCAGAAATGTGGTAGATAGAATGCAATCTATATGGCTTGAAGAAGCTGGTGTTTCTGGCCAATGGGTTGAAGATTCGACTCTTCTGGGTCTTACTTTTGGGGGTTATCTTCGATCGAAGGTCTGCCTTCATGTTGATATATCTAAAGCATCTGTCACCATCAGCTGTTGGCACATTTGAGCTTAAAACTTAACATGTCTATGATATTATGGTTTTTACTAGTTACTGTTGGGTGTTCCAGATTAAGTGCATGAAGTGTTCAGTTAGATCTGAGCAATGTGACCGGATGATGGATCTTACTGTGGAGATAAATGGGGATATCAATACGCTTGAAGAGGCTCTTACACAGTTCACTGTTTCTGAAACACTAGGTGGAGATGATAAGTATAAGTGCAGCAGGTTAGTCCAGTTGCCCATTGTGCTAAAAGATATAGGTTTCCATTGCATCCTTGCAAGTTGCAACTTTTGGTTATTGTTATGAAATAATACTCTGTATTATTTCTCTGCCCTCATAAAATAACCAAGTTCATGATCTTCTAGTTCCCTTTGATTTATTTATTTATTTTTCATATCTCAATCAGCATTGCTTGTGTTTTGATGCCAGCTGGTATACAGAATATTAGGGGTGTTCAGTTCGGTAAACCAGAAAGTTCGGTTCACCGATCTTGTTTTGGTTAACCCAACGTTCGGTTTGCCGAAATGCCATACCGAAACCGAACTTTTAGGTCAGCCGAAATGCCATCTTTTAGAACTTAAAACGATTGTTATTGCTTAGTTTTCTGTCTTGGTAAATAAAGAAAGGGAAGCTCACTGCTGCTTCCTTGGCCCTGTGTATGAAAAGTGTGTTTCCTGTAGATGCGTGCTTCCTTTGGTTTAGGATTTCGCATTGATAATTGTAAAGTCACACCAATACTTACACATCACATTTTTATTTTGGATTCAGTAAGCTTCAAGTTTTGAGAAATTTGTGTGAAGAGAGGAATTAAATATATGTATAATTCACAGTACGAATGTTTTCTTTGAGACCTGAAGACTGTAAAGGCTTTCCTCACTGTTTCCTTAGCTGAAATCCAAGGTGCAACATATTAGCAATTGAGGGACTCAAAATTTGAATGCTTCAAAGCTGATTAATCTGTTAGTTTGCTTGTGACTATTAATATAGTTAAATGATCCTGATCGGTTTTCATTGCAGATGCAAGTCTTATCAGAAAGCTAAGAAGAAATTGACAATACTTGACGCTCCTAACATACTTACAATTGTTCTGAAGCGATTTCGGGTAATGCATTTTCACTAGGGAGCATAGTTAAGTATCCTGCTACTGGTGATGTTAACTCCTGCTTTGCAATTTTTGTTTGCAGTCAGGCAACTTAGAAAAGCTGAATAAGCTAGTTCAGTTCCCAGAGATTCTGAATCTTGCTCCTTATATGAGTGGAATGAGTGACAAATACCCTATATATGATCTCTATGCAGTTGTGGTTCACTTGAATGCGATGAATGCTGCCTACACTGGTCACTACATATGTTATGTCAAAGATTTCCGCAGAGAATGGTTTAGAATTGATGACAGCAGAGTATGTTTTCTACTGCAAACTTCTAATACAAGTTGTTCTTACCTCTTATCCATTTGAGCTTTTAATCTTTTTATGTGAACTTAGAGTTGCGAGTTTCTTGTTCTCAATTTGCATCCTTTACTTGGAGATAGCAGCACTTGTGGTGTATGATAACTCTGGGAGATGATTGCTAGCAGCTCTCACATGCCTGTTGAGAACCACCCACGTCTTATCTCTTAATAACAATGGGAATTATATACGTCTTGTTCTTGACTTTGCGCCATTAGAAATGAATTATCATATGTATCTTAAAAACATTGATATCCATATCAAAATGAAATCTTATTTACGATAAACTCGAATTATGTTTTTAGAGAAAAAGTAAAAAATGCGTATACCGTCAAAACAGGTCCAAGTATATCCCAGTCTGCTCGGTTGACAGTAACTGATTCTCTATCATCATTCAGATACATATTCAAGCCACTTTTAGTTGGGGGTTTCTGTTGTTCTTATGTTCCATGAATGACAAGATGAGACTGATTGCTAGTCTTTTCTCCTGTAGGTGACCCATGTGGACCTGGAGACTGTGTTATCCGCAGAAGCATATATTCTCTTCTATGCAAGGTAACTATATTGGTTAATTCATTTTCAAAACATATGTTTTTCTATAATATCTCCAAATTTAAGCATGCTATCCTATTAGGCGTACACTACGACTTCCATCTCTGGTCACAAACAGCAATGTGTATTCTGATGGGAAAACCACGAGGACCATGGAAGCCATTTCTACGAGTATAAGTGCTAAGAAGAAAAACTCCAAGTCCAGATCAAGCGATTCTGATTGGTATAGAGACTCAAAAATGGTGCATCAACGCTCTGAGAGACACTCCTATCAGCTGCCTCCTAATGATTACACTGGCAACAATATACTGGGTCCTGACAATTGGCATTTTCACTCTAACCATAGAAATTCTATGGTGGATTCATCAAGTGATTGTTCGTCCATTTTCAGTGCATCAGATGCCGGCTCCTATAGCACAGATAGCACGAAGGATTCAAGCGCAGAGGACATTTCTGGCTATATATTTGGGTCCAGCTTGTACCACCGGTAATTGAATTGCATATTGTTTGCCCTTATCGAATTTGATACTCGGACCAAGAGAAATCCATGCTGGTCGTCGTCTTGTATCCTTTGCAGCTAGGACCTGAGGCCATCAGAGAATTAATCGAGTTCTGGGGGATGCTGGTATTGCATACAGATGTTCATTGGCGCGATGAAGCTTCATGGGAACATCATGAGAGAGAAGAGAGAGAGGGAAGGGACTTCCCCATGTATACTAAGACTGCTTAAGAATTAGATAATCACCCAGTTTTAACAGTTGTATTAGTAGATAAAACATCGGCACAACCCTTTCGATGCCCTTATGTTCCCCCTAAAGGGGGAAGTATTATAGAAGAGAGCAACTCAAACATTTTTCTTGGCGTTTGAGTTGTGATAAGCTAGAGGCTGTAAATCCTTTGAGCTATTTGTATTTTACAAAACTGGTTAAAATTGCCATATATCTATAGAAGCCCTCTGGAGCCCCTCTGGAGCCCTTTTTGAATCATTATGAAAAATGTTACATAGTGGTATTATGTGCTACCAGTGGCAGGTGGATCTTTTATTTGTTCACTTCTTTTAGTTTGTCAGGTAAATATTCTATAAAAGCAAGTGTTTTCCTCCATATGAGATGCTCAAATAGGTCAACAGCAAATATTTGTTGAGTTTTTCTTCCAATCATGACGAATGGTACAAATCGGAATGATGTGATGTTGGATATGAATTGTACCATCGGACGAATTATCGAGTCTTTGAATGCAAGATGCTTTCTGATTAGAATGTTTGCTAGCATGTTGCGCTTAAGGGTGCCCGTGCAAATTTCGGTCTAATGAGGGATTAAGCATCTTAGATTAGAATGTTTGCTAGCATTTTGCGGTTAAGGGTGCCCGTGCAAATTTTGGTCTAATGAGGGATTACACATAGCAAGGACAAACCTCAAGGGGTGAAGTGTAATTTCCCTTAAAAACGCATACACACACTAAATAAAATGAAAGGAAAAATTGCATATTACCTCCTGTTTTATAGAAAAATTGTTAAATATTTATTTGTGTTAATTAAATAGTAAAAAAAGGACTCCGTGTAATTATAAATTATGCAAAAAAAATCCTCTCCGTAAACAAAAAAAATGGAGAGTTGTCTACGGGTGCTGGAATAGGATAATTTTTTGATGCATTTTCAATATTTATCCTCTTGAAATAGACAAAATTGTCCATATCGTTATTGTTTTTTAGTTAATTCTTTATATTTTTTATATTTTATTGAAAAAAGTATGATATAATGGACAAATTATTAAAAGAATTGACGTTGTTAAAGACAATTGACAGAAGAAATACGTGTGCAAAATTTCAAATAATATAAAATTTTTTTTGCATATATTTTTAACATGGGATTTTAGTTGAATTTCTAAAACACAAAGGGTTATGTAATTTTCCCAAAATGAAAAATGAAGAAGAAAAGAAAAAGAAAAAGAAAAGTCCTTTACTGCATCATCATCATCTGAGAATTGAGCAATTCTCTCTTCTCCTTCCCCCGGAAACAAAACGTATAAATCCAATTAAACCAGAAAATTGAAAACCTACCCTCCATGCAGATGCAGTGGTTCCCCACTCCCAATTCTCTCCCTTTTCATCATTACCGCCTTATTTCTTCCTCCATTTTCACATTTTTTGCTCCCAATACTTTCAACAACAGAGTAGCAATGGTCACTACTTCTTCTTCTTCCTCCTCTACTCCCACTCCCAGCAACAATTCTACTGCTGGCGCTTTCACCACTCTCACCCAAAGAGTCACTTTCGAGAAGGAAATTAAGAAAAGCAAATTCATTGCTATTGCTGGCCCCCTCTCTGATGAACGCTCCGCTATGTCCTTCCTTTCTGAGGTGATTTACAACCAGCCCTTTTTGTGTTTTTAGTTTTATTTTCTGGGTTTTTCAGATTTCCTCCTCTAACGGACGAATGAGCTATATATATATATATATATTGGTGGAGTGGAACATGATTTTTACCTTTTTCCCGTTCTTTTTCTTGGTGGGCTGCTGTTATGTAGGTTCGTGATCCCCGTGCTACTCATAATTGTTGGGCATACAAGGTATATTTACCTCTGTGCTTGTATTGGTATATCTGTATAATGCTTTGATTTCTACGATAATCAGTGTGCCAGTGGTATTTTTGACTAATTAAATGTCTTGAATGGCTGAATTCCGTTTTAACAATCCAGGAGCTTTTAATTTTTAATTGAGCATTGGAACTATTTTCAGCTTCACTTGGAGTTTTGAATTCTTGCCAACTGTAACTGGGAATAATGGACAAATATGTTATGGTATGGGATTGAATTGGAGAAAATAAAAAAGTTGGATATAAAAACCAGAGACTAACTGAATCATTATACTATTGGTAGAAAGTTTAGCTGGCCTATGAGCTTATGTCAATCGGCATCAGTTCTTCCTTTGATTTCTGGTTCTTTATATAGGTTGGAGATCAATTTCGGAGTAATGATGACGGTGAACCATCTGGTACCGCTGGCAAGCCAATACAATCTGCAATTGACTCTTCAGGGATAGATAGAGTCATGGTGGTTGTTATCAGGTAGCAAATTATACTCGGATTTCCTAAGCTAATATTTTCCCCCATTCGAGTGTATATTTAAAAGATGTCTGAAACTACACTTGCATGTCTTGCTGCTAGTATTATGGTATCATCAATAATTTTTACTGTGGCTCATTTGATTATTTCTCTTTTCATATAGGTATTTTGGAGGAATCAAACTTGGCACTGGAGGATTGGTTAGAGCTTATGGAGGGGTAGCTGCAGAATGTTTGAGAAATGCTCCAACTTGTGTTGTAAAATCCAAAGTAATGAATTTCTTGAACTTTCACATATGAATTTCCTGTAATGTCTTTGAAGTTCGAGCATACAAATGGATGCATAACCAAGCTTTTTTTTTGCACTGTAGGTTCCAATGGGATTGGAGGTCCCGTATGATCTCTTGGGAGTTCTATATCATCAAGTAAATCAGATAAAACAAAGCTACTTTATCTTTTTCTGTTTTTTTGGGTGTGCCTATGTGTGTTTAAAACATAGATGAGATTCCTTGGCACTACAGTTAAAAGAAAAACTGGAAGCACTTAATTCACTTTACAGTGGGGGGTACTGCATTCAAATCTTAACAAGCAAATTCTGAAAAGAGAATCCTGTTCATGTATTTCTCAAATTAATGAAAGCAACCTTGTTTCTTCAACAAAACTGCAATTTCCTTGTGTCAAATGACTGATATTCCCTAACTTTGCACTCTTATGCCATGTGGTGGAAGGGGATGCGGATGTCATCTTTTTCTTTTGGGTCATAATTATCCTTTTTCTGATGTTACTTTGAGTTCATAATTTTCTGTTCCTTGTTTTCATGGGAGCATCCCTGGTGCACATTGTCTCTTTGTTTAAGTCTGCAGAAATAGAAAAACAAGGGCAGTGGTCTGGGGTTTTCTAGCATGATTGTTACATAAAAGAATGAGATCAAGAAAGTTTTGGATATTCTTGGGGCGGACTACTTCTGTCATGCCCATCTGCTTGCATTTTTATTAGGGATAGTTACACTCTCTCTCCTAAGGTTTAGTGTAAATTACACGTAAACCCTTGTGGTTTGGAAAATTACATGTAGTACTCCTGAGGTTAGATTCCGTCAAATAAGTCCATTCGTTAAAATTTACTGAATTTGTTATGAACAAAAAATATAGATCTGCATCTTTTTTTTTTTTTTATTAATATCAGCAAATTCAGTGAATATTGAGTAACGGAGGGACTTATTTGTTAGACGGAAGCAAAATATTAGGTACTAGATATAATTTTTTAAATCCCAAGGAGTCTACGTGTAACTACATTTTCAGGCGAGGGCAAGTGTAGTTATCCCTTTTTATTATATATGTGATCCAGAGTAATAAAAAAATGTACGAATAGAAACTTTTGCAAGTGTATTTTAGCCCTTTACTTACTGTTTCTCTTAGAAAAGTGTTCTTTTAAAGGTAACTGAACTGCTGAATTGCAGCTTCAATCTTTCCAAGTTGAGGACATCAGGCAGGATTATGATACTGGAAAAGATAATGTTACAATGGTCACCTTTAAAGTTGACTTCGACCGAGCACAAAGTTTGGAAGAAGCCCTAAAGGCGAACTGTAGCCGTGAGATTGTGTTTTACAAGCGCTGAATATTTTTGATGTTTGCCCTTTGGATTTTGGTTTCCCTCCTACAATACATGCGTATCTTTTAAAGGCATGCTTATGCTAGAAAATACATTTTCGGGATAAGCACTGAATTTTGGTGAGGCTAGTAATGAGGCCTTTACTTCTACTTTTTTGTTAATATACATGCCCAGTATTATGGGTTCTTTCTTGTAGTTAGTTGTTCAGTAACTGAGGCCGCTGGGTTAGGCAAATGGTTGCAAGGTATTCCAATATAGTTCCAGTCTACCTCATGATTTTTCTATGTATGACACTAATTTTAATGAAGATGAATTTGTTGCAGTTTCATCAGCAAACTGCTCTCTTCCTTTATGTTCACTGCAAATTCAACTATTTTAATTCTAGAATAAATTGTTTGCTTGAGATGAGGAAACCAAAAGAAAGATGGGAAGGGAAAAAGAATAATAAGACCGGCGATGAACAGGAAAGAACTCAAGCAGTAATTTTGAAGTCTATTTGGGAAAACACAAGCATTCCTGGTAAGTTATATTTGTATTTTGAAACATAATTACAGTCATTGAATTTCAGTTTCTTCATATAAGATATAATCTACTCTCCAATAACCAAAACCCATCTAGTTTATACCTCCTCCATCCACCTGCACTTAATTTCAGAAGTCTGCACATAATAAAATGGGATTGTGTTGAAACATCAAGAAACTAATAAATGGATTGCCCTCTTTGCCAGATGAATCTCAGGTATTATTTATTGTACTTCAATGCATAGGGTTGATGATCTGTCCATTAGGGCCTGCTAATTTCTACTATCTAGTTCTTTGCAAATCTTGGAATAACTTCAATTACTTTATACTTGATTTTTGGCAGATTGTACTAGTCAAGTTTCTTTTTATTTTTTTGGCTCATTAATTCATTTATCTGATCATTTTCCTTGTGTCAATCTGATGTTGATATCTCTAATTAAATGTTCAATTGGAGAACTTGAATATACATACATGTCCATAAAAGGAAGATGAACTTGGCTAGTGTATATGTAGAAAGCTTTTCTTGATGCCGGTGACAAGAAAAAAAATAAATAGGAAGTTGCATTAACATAACTTGAACATGGCATACACCACAATGCAGACTACATACAATCTGTCCAGACAAGAACCTCTCAACCCTGGAACAAATCAGACTAAAGCAAACAACTAGGAAAGCTAGTAGTAGTACAGGAACATGATACCAACACACAAAAAGAAAAAATCATGAACATCCAATCCCTGTAAATGAAAATGGTAGCATATCCTAGTTTGAGGGCGGAGGTGAGAGGAAAGGGAAAGAAGGTACTGTAGTTGGAATAGAGGGCATGGTGGGCAGTGGAGTGGCCGACAATGGAGGCAGCACCACCTTTGGAATGGCAGGCATGGTGGATGGCAATGGTGGCAGTGCGGGTTTTGGAAGGGATGGATTAGTTGGCAGTGGTGGCAGCGTGGCGGTAGGCAAGTTTGGCATGGCAGGCAGTGGTGGCAATGTGGCCTTAGGCAGTGGTGGAATTGTCGGGAAAGCTGGCTGTGCTGGTTGAGAAGTTTGCAGTAGGCTGCGGGCAGCCCAGCTTGGCTGGAGGCTTGAGAGTGAGATCACCATGATCAAAGCGAGAGTAAGGCGAATGCTAGAGGCTGCCATTGATAGAGATAGCTTCAAGGGCTGACTGCTGATCTGTTGAAAGCTGAAAACAGGTGTATTTACTTGATGTATTCTGGTGTTGGATTCTGAATGGAATTGTGCCAAATATTTATAAGGGTGAAATTGATCAAGAATCTTGTGAGTTTGATCGGATGTAGTTCTGTTAAGTATGAAAAACTATTGATTAGGTCACCTTCCTTTGATCAAGAAGACTTCATTAGAAAATTAAATCTTAGTAAAGTTCTGATCAAAACTAGTCAAATGAAGCTCAACTGTCTTTTGAGAACTCTCAGATAATTTAGTATTTAGGTGTAACAAGAAACTTCAGGTGGAGGTTTTTGTAGCAATTGCAAATTCCTATAGAATTCTTGTATTGCTTCTTGATTGATAGTGTTTAAAATAGTGTGTCTTTATTACACAAGTTTGTTAGGACAATGTTTTAAGACTTGGAACGTTTATTAATAAAAAAATTAATTGGGTCAAAGGTTACTGGTTCGAGAGTCTGGTGAAATGAAGAACGTAATAATTATGTCAGAACTAATAATTAATATATAAAATATCGGTCTAATTTCGGCCATTTCTTTTTATACTTTATCATTGTTTGAAAAATTATAAATGTCATTTTAATTTTAAGGCCCGTCTAACAAGGGGTTCATATTTTATTTAAATTTAATATTTTATTTTTCTACTGTTACTTATTATGTGATAAGTATTGTTTTTTAAAAATTGTACACTAATTGCAAGACAAGTATTCACCTTAACAACATTTCTCCTATCAAGAAAAATATTACAAACGTGCGCCCCTTCGACAACATAATTAATTTTACATAAACAAAATTGAAAATCAAGCATCCCGGAGACTTCATACCTCTCCTTATCAGTCGAGCTCAATTACATCGATCCGTTAGCGCAACGGCTTTTGTGCTAGCGCGCTCATCCTTTGCTTGTTCCCTTCGCCCGCTTAGAAGTGGATTCGAACCATTGACACAAGAATCTTCAGTTTCTTTATTCCATCAATACATCTTTAAGTTGTTGATACATGGTTAACTTGTATGAGCATTAGAACATTATAAAATGAAGTTATTAAGGTAATCATCCTACATTGTCTGGATGGAATTGGAATAACATAGACATTCTTCTTAGCAAGAAATTTTACATCAGAATAATGGTTAGAGGGATTCCAAAAGTATTATGGCAGTAGGGTTATCATAGGATTCCCCTACCCATTTTATGTGGTGTGGCATTACTATCACACATGACTAAAGTCATGATGATATTACTAAAAACATCTTTGTTAGAATATTTCCACTTCTCGTTCACTCAATTAATATAGTAGGGATTTTTTTTATTTAATATTTAGGCAAAAATTATAAAATTGGTCCCGGGACTATAAAAAATGACTGAAATTAGTTGGATAAATTGGGAATTAGGGTTTTGCCTACCTAATTGAACGTGACTAACACGTGGCGTCTAGAATGGTTCCATCCGTAAATTCAAGATAGTTTATATACTTGAATATGTAGTTTTTGTTGCTTATCCTATGATTTAGGGCTCTTTGTATAGGGTTTTTCAAGCCATGTACAAATTAGGGGTGACAAAATGAGTTAAGACCCATGAGTTCAACCCAACCCAACTAGTTTTGGGTTGGATTGGTTACATTTTAAAATGAGTTGATATGTGTTGGAGTTAAATAAAATTATATATTGCATGGGTTGAATATGAGTTGATAATGGTTTTAATATGGGTTTTAATGGATTCATCCCATAAATTGAAATAAAAAATAAAATAAAATAACTCACCATTTCCTCTTTCCTCATATAGACACACTCTCTCACATCTCTCACTCACACACAAATACGCTCACAATTCCTCTTATTTCATATACACACTCTCACATTTCACTCACACACACACAAAAAACACTCACAACTCCTTTTTCTTCATATACACACACTCTCCCCGTCTCACATATCTCTATCGCACACAACCCTCTTTCTCCACACACACGCACACCAAAAAAAAAAAGAACACTTACAACTCCTCTTTCTTCATATGCACACACTCTCCCGTCTCACATATCTCTATCGCACACAACCCTCTTTCTCTCTCACATACATGAAAATTGTCTCTCAACAAATATAGAAAACTTGGTTGCACGGTTTGGTGTTCATTCAAGATAAACATTCAAAATACAAATTATTTTGATAAAAATTAATATTTCGATCCAACCCATTTGCAATCCTTACCCATTTTTTGAACCCAATCCAGTTTGAACTCGACCTATCCCGCCCCTTTGCCATCCCTAGTACAAATAGTCTACATTTTGATGAAAGAATTCGAATGCTTTTTTCATTATATTGCCTCATTGAAAAGATTGTGTTCGACCTCTTAAACAACATTATTGTAAACCAAACAGGCCACAATTTACAAAAATTGAAAAATTCAAGCCTTTAATTGCATAATATCCGGCATCACGCCCAACAGAACGAACAGTCTTCTAGCCGAGGCCTCAGTATCTTTGGGTGATTCTCACACTTACAACAGCATACTACCAATGCCCTCCCACAAGCCTTCCCTACTCCACACTCCCTATCACACTCTAAATATAATTAATTTTTATTTTTTATATGAAGTTTCCATAATTGATATGTATTTGTATATATGGTACAAGCCAAGTTCATTTTATACCAAATCTATCTTTCCTCACGCTCACCTGAATTTAAATGAGTAAAATGCATACACCCTTTAATCTATGGGGTCTTTTGCACTTTGCTTTCCAACTTTTTTTTTTAAAATATTTTTCTGTCTAACCTTTTAATTTTGTTGTATTTTGCATTTTTCGAAAAATAATGATGAAATATTCCATCCGTTTGTGTACAAGCACCTAAGAGCAATTTTGGATTCATAAAATTATAAGGGCTAAGTGCAGACAACCACTAATGTATGGGATTATTTGCACCCCCCCCCCCTATTTTTTTTATAAAATAAATTAAAAAATTAAAAAAAAAGAGAAAAGTTCTAAAAAATGGAGAAAAGGGGAAAAAATTAAAAAAATTAATACTTTATCTACAGATAAACTATTTCATGTACAAGCTAAATGTAATGTTGGCACGGACTGAAATACAAACATATGTTTGATGGTAACGTCATAGAAATACACATGATTTTTTTCCCTTTCTTTTAGTGTATTTGGTATTGTTGTGAAGTTGCACTCTTTCGTGATTTTTTCATCTGATTTGTTGATGTTCTTTTTATTTGGGTCAATGAGTTTTTCATATTTTTTCATTTGAATTTTTTTCCAATCTTTGTAATGTTCTGCTGATTTTGTGGTCGTGTTGAAGTTTTTTATTTATGAATTGAAGTTTAAAGTTTTTTTTATTTGATTTAGGAGTTTAACACACTTGATATTGCATAAAGTTCATGACTTTTTTGTTTGATCTTGTCTTGTAATGTTAAGTTGTTTATGTGCAAATTATATATTGAATTTTTCTCCATTTCTTGGATTCTTTTTTCATTTTTCCTATTTTTTATTTATTTTATTTTTATTAAAAGGTTGGGGCGGGGGACAAAGTGCAAATGATCTCATACGTAGGGGTTGCCTGCATTTAACCCTTATAATTTTATCGAACCAAAAAATTGCCCTTAGGTATGTGTACATACTGGACAGAATATTCTGTCATTATTCCCCTAAAAAATACAAAGGCAACAAAATAAAAAAAAATTGGATGGAAAAGTGAAAAAAAAAAGAAGTTGGGAGACAAAGTGCAAATAACCCATACATTTACGGGTGTTTGCATTTTCGTAATTTAAATTAAAGCCTAACCTTCGTTTCTGGCTCGAGTCTAATATTATATGAATTAAGCTTGATTTTTTAAAATTTTAAGTCTAACTAATTCTCATGATAATTTTTAAATAAAAAAGTCGTGAATTCAAATTTTACTGCAAAAAAACGAACGAATATCAAAACATATTATTGTTATTACAGACTAACAATGATTAAATTAAACATCTCAATCAATTATTATGGTTCGTTGATTAAAGTTAAACATTTAATAAAATTAAAGTATGTATTGACGTTGTGTTGATTAACACGTAATTTAAATTTTAAATTTTTATGACAGTAAATTGGTTATAAAAGTTCCGACCATGTGGGGACGCAATCTGCCGACAGTTTTGTATACCAGTGCTCATATTTTCCCATTTCTTGTACCAAAAGAATTTAATAAAAAAAAGTGAAAAATAACTAAATGAACTGAATATATCTTCCATAAGAGTAGAGGTCTGGTATGTTTATCTACAAGTCAGAGGAACCGGCCCGGATCCGCCAGACATTACCCGTTAACAGTTAATCAAACTACCTGAAGTGGAAAACATAAAACCATGATCCACACACCCCACCCATGTTCTTGTCTCGTCCCCACATCCTCTGACCCGTGAAAATTACAGCTCCTTCAAGAGCCCGAAACAGCAGAACAATGTTTCGGGCCCATCTGGACGGGCTTATCCACCACCATCTTCAGTGCTCTCCTCAGCTTCCCCAAACCCAAACCCACATCGCTTTCGCCCCCGACACCCAATCTAACCCACAGAACACTCCTTGTCCTCCCCCCAACTGTGGACATTTCTGCCCTCACCACCTTCGCCTCCACTGCTTTCAGGGCCCGTATCAACTCCACCACCATTTCGGGCCTGTCCTCGCAGCACACTGTCGCCTTAATCAGGCCCGAATTATCGCACTGCCACACTTTCACCTCGTCTGTTTCACTAGGGAACATGACTTTCCACGTCAAATCGCAGCCACCTGTTTCCTCCGTCGCCGCCACCGCCGCTGCTTTCTTCAGCTCTCTCACCCTCCGCACCGCCTCTCCTAGTAGAGAAGCCTTGTCCGTCTGCACTCACACCTCAACAAAAACAAGCATCAATGCAGACAACGTTGAGCTAAACTCATTTAAAACATCTTATAAATTCGTCCGCTTTAATTCTAACACGTTCTTACACCTTATTCAGATATTGGACTTTATTAATATTCGATAAAATAAGATTATAAAATTTAATGACAACATCTAAACTAATTTGTCCAAATTTTAAAAGTTACAAATAATTTATTTATTTATTTTTTTTAAAAGATTTTATAAGCTTGATTTTTTAAAAATTTACAGATACGTTTTCAGACATATTATAAGATGTTTTAGACAACGTATAAATTCACTAAAATAGTACCCTAATAATTATGTATGAATTTGGACAGCTTTATTGAATATATATCTATATATATATATATGTGTGTGTCTGCATTACCTTGATTACGTTTGGGAGAACGGATTTGAGGGTGGCGATGTGGGCATTGATTCGCTTTCTTCTGCGGCGTTCGGCTTCCTTGTGACTGTTGCTTGCCGCAGCTGCTTTTGCCTCATCAGCGATGGATCTTGTGCTATGCAGCTTTCCATTTTCAACATTTTCTGTAGCTGATGAACTCATATTCACCACCACTACTTCTTCACCATGATTAATAATGTTGTAAGAATCTGAACACGACCCTCGTCGTCCCACTTCACACAAACTATTTGGAATAGAAAACATCATCTGTTTAAGACAGAATTATGAAAGATCTTACACTAAATAAAACATCCGAGTGATGAACACACACACTATCAAGAAAACCCCATAAAGAAAGAGAGAGTGTGTGTGTGTGTGTGAGTGTGTGTGTGTATATATATAGATGATGATGATGATAACATTAAGGAATCATTTATTTATAGAAACATGTATGTGTCTGAATGGAAATTAATTTATAAGGCTGCAGTTTGAGATGGAGTTTTGGTGTGAGGGATATTTGTGTGTGATCAGCAAAATCAGTTCAGAGACAAGGAATCATTTTCACTTGTTTTCAAGAAAATTGCAAATCTTGATATATGTCTTAAAGTTGAGAAATTGTTGAGCAGGTGAGCAGATGAGATCTTGGGCTGCATCTCCTTTTATAGAAAGTGTATATTTGTGGGACTTTGATGCCATTTTAATTTCTTCTTTTTTAATAACTTGTATTAATTATATATTGTTAATTTCCTTCGGACAAGATGGAAAAGTAGTCTTGATTTTAACCATCTCATAATCATGCACTTTTAAGCTGTCTTTTCTTATATAGGGTTTATTTGGATATATTAAGATTAAGCATTATATTTTTATGTTTTAGTCGAAAATTATGTTATTAATTTCCTTTATTACACAGAACAAGAGGCAGATGCATTTTCGAAACGCTTGGATCAATGGAAGTTGAAAGTATAGTGTTTTAAATGGTTGGTTATATAACCGCCATAACTTTCTATTCGGGAGGAGTTATCGGACAATCTATCTATTGTTTCGATCATCTTCTCGTGGAAAACCTGACTAACATAGAGAAATTCCATTATTTGGATCACTGTCGGGCTCTTCTTTAAATTTTCTATTTTTCAATTGATTAGCCAATTTTTATATTTTTTTTTTCTAATCATTGTTTAGACCTCATATTTTATCAGATTATTGGTAGAATATGAAGCTATTTTTGGGCCGAAATTCATTGTTTTTTGAAATAGTCCGAATATTACTTGAGGAAAACTTTTTTGAGGAAAATTATAATTCCATATTTTCAAAGGAAGTCTAAATATAATTAACTCTATATATATATATATACACACACTTAATGCATTGACATTGTATGTCATTACACACAAATATATATATATATATATTATATTTAGTATACCTAATTAATTATATAAAGTTTCTATGACTTTCAACCACATATATAATTTCATTTTAAGTTGTTGGTGTAATAAAATGAAGTTGTAAGAATATTACCTGAAAAGAAAAAATTATTGCATACAAATTTATGGCATTTCACATCAACCATCACTTTTGGTCTATGTACTAAAATTAAGGAATATCACATCAACCCCACCATGCTACATTGCTTGCTTTTGTCATGAGGACCCAAACATTAAAGGTTTTTAACTTTGAAATTTTGTTTCACTCCTCATGCTACATGCACACACACATACATATGTGTCTGTGTGTGTGAAGTATCAAACAATATTAATGATCTTAAATTAAATTTACCGTGTCGACTTTTTTACGAACAAGTCCTAATAATTTCAACAACAACTTGTTAATACCAAAGAAAATCTTCGACAAAAATGTCTGAGGGCTTAAAGCCAAATATCGATGAAGGACATTGAATTTAAACAATAATTTTAAGGTTTTAGTATTTATCTAGCAATGAGAGATGAAAATGAAAATAAATTGTGTTTTTTTAATTATTTTGTGGGACAAATGTATATTTTTACAGTTTGAGGGGGGCAAAGTGTAAATTCATATTTTTTAGGGAAACAAAGTGGAATCTCACCTTAAAAAAGACTTCAGTTGTATTTAATTTTGACCAGTGTAACCTTTTTGTTAAATGTTTCTAATACATTCATCATTGATCAAGTTGGGGGGGGGGGGGGGGGGGAGGGGGGGGAGGAAATATATTTTTGGTCCCTCAAAATTATCACTAAACTGGATTTGGTTCCCTAATATTACACAAATTATACATTTGAACCTTCAACTTTTCAGTTCTGAATACCTTCAACACCATCCGTTAATTACCCGTCAGAAACTAATGCAACGTGTTGTAGCATTTGCAGGAAAGGGGTTGGATTTTGGCTAGTGTTCTAAATTGTGCCCTAAAATTCTTTTTTCCTCTTTCTCAAACCCTAATTCACAAATCGAACCAAATTAGATTAGTTCTATTAAATTTGTTAGTGTCACGTTACCCAAAATTTCCAAAAATAAACTATTCTAGGTTCGACCCGATACATTAATACTCAGTTCGTCGTATAATTCAATTATCAGCAATGAATCAGACATGTATAAACAAACTAAAGCAAAAGCAAGAAGGGGGGAGGGGGGGGGGAATGGTTGGGTAGAATTTACAATGCACAAACACTTTAAAATATTACTCGGTGCAGTATTAGATACAGACACGTCTTGAATACGGCATTCGTGTGTCCGAAAATATTAAAAAAAAAAAAAAAAGAACACAAAATGTCGGGCAAGCCAACACGTTCAATATATTTTCTATAATTTCAAAAAAAATTAAGTTGTCTTTAAAAAAAAAAAAGTTTTGGGACTTAATAATAAAGAAAAAGAATCAACTCATCTTAGGTTAAAAATTTGGGATGATTTAACTAATTTTAATTATTAAAAACTTTTTATTACGTAATTTTTAAAATAAATTGATTATGTATATTTTTTAAATTATATTAATTAAAAATTTAAATATAAAGATGCTTATTTTATATTTTATTTTAATATTTTCTATATTACATAATTTAATTTTATGAAAAATAAAAAATATATATAATAAACTATATATATTATTCATAATTGTGTGATTATCGTGTTGGTATCCATGTCCATACATGCTAGTATTCTTGTAGGGGAGAGAGAGAGAGAGAAGGAATCGTTGGGTAGAATAATTGTTGTAGGAAAAGAAAGGAGAGAGGTAGGGTTTGGCAGTGAGGAATTTTTGGTGGAGAAGTTCAAAAGAGCAATGATTTTCCGGCGCAGTTTGGATATGACAACAGAATTTTTCGTGTTTTGGGTCCCAACAATTAAAAACATATATATACGCTTTGTTTGTTTTCATTTTCAATATATTTTCGAAACAAGTCAAGATATATTCAATGTTTATCATCATTCAAAAACACATTCTTTAGGTGTTTTAAACTGTTTTAGTATAAATACATACATATATATAAATATATATAAAAAAAACATGATTTGACAATGAATAGTAATTTTTGTCTCCCAAAACATAACATTAAACATACAATACTTATCTTAAATTATCTCCAAAAATAAATCCAAACATACATACTATCTCTAACACACACTTATTTATCTTTGTTTTGCTCTCTCTATCTCCACAAAACACTCAAAAAAACGAATCCAAACATTATGATAAAATTCAGGAGAAAAAAAAAAAAGAAACGGGCAAGGAACTGTTTGTCCAATGCTTAGGTTGCAAGAACTGTGCAACTTTGTTTCACTCACTGTGTCTCCTCTCATTTGGTTCAACACTATAGGGACCATTCATTCATACTTCAAACACAATGCTATTTACACCCACCCTAAAAATATTATATAAAAAAGAAAAAGGGTTACATTTTGCTACTCCCTTTTAACCTTTTACTCTTTTCATTCTATTTTAGATAAAAAGGTTCCAAAAGAAATTTGTCACAAAAATACTTTAAATTCTTATTTAGGATGTTTTTACGTTCAAAAAGTTCATCCCATCGAATCGTATATCTATTTTAAAGTAAAGTACCCAATTCTTATTATGCATCCAAAACAAGAGGCGGATGCATTTAAAAATATTTGGATCACGGAAGTCAAAAGTATAATATGTTTAACAATGGTATTTTACGACGAATGATGACCCTTCATGATAAGATCATAGACTGTAACTTCTCCCGAATTAAAAGATAAGGCTATTGAAGTTTCATGTTAGAGTTGTGCAGAAACATAGCAGAGGCAGAGGCAGAGAAGATGAAAATAATCAGAGCCGTTAAAGTTCTGGGACATTCGAGGGTTACCACAACGACACATAGCCCTAGACACTCTTTGACACATTGCACATGATAAATATTTAAAGAGGTCATTTTTCAGGTGGACATTTAAGACTGTGAGTTTTAGCTTTTTGACTCTATCTCAAGTGACATTTTTATCAAAAAATTTTAATTGAAAGTTATTGCAACAAGTCTGACGAGGTGTTTCAGGTCAACTTTTACTATTTGAATTGAAAATTTTTAATGGATCCCGTCTCCAACGTGAATTACCAATAGACTCCAATTTCAATCCAGAGCAAACGCAATTGGAGTACCCGAACCTCAAACCCGGATCAGAAGTGAAAGAAAAGAAAAAATGCTGTTGAATTTGTGAAAGGGAGATGATGAAATGTGGGCAAAGTCTAAAGCAGTTGCTCTTACACTTCCTTTTTACACGACAATTTTGTCCGTCCACTCAACTGTTTGCTGCGCCTGTGCCTTTGCCTGTCGTGTCGACCCATCCCTTTCATAATGTAATGAACCGTGGCCATTTCCTTGCCGACTACTATTGCTCCTCAATTACATTCTCATTTCTTTTATCATTCAAAAAACAAAAACAAAATACAAAATTCACTTTTTTTCAAAAAAAAATTAAATTACACTCACTTCCTTTAAACATTCCTCGTTTGCACTTAATCCGCTCTAGTTATGATTTAGACGAAAAATACTAATTTTAGCAAAATAAATTAAATAGATTTTTAATTTTACCCTTATTTAACATCTCGTGTAATAACTTTATACTTCATATATATATATATATATATATATTTATTTATCCCCTTATAAGTACAAAAATACATATGCCAAATCAGAGACAAAATAGAAAATCTGAATAGTTTTTTTGTTGAAGGCGACATTTTGGTCCGAACATTAATGATGAGAGATTAGGTGTAAGCTAACAATTTTTTAGAGAGGATGTAAGTGTAATTTTAAAATTTTTTTGAGGAAAAAAATTTTTGCATTTTTAGTGTAGGTCTAAGTATAATTAACCATAAAAAAAACAGGGAAAATTCAAAATTCATTTTTGAAAGAGATAAAACTCTCACGCCCCGAAATAAAAGGTATCATTCCACGTAAAATTATTGAATTTTAGATGAGAAATGAAAAAAATATATACTTGTTTAAATTGGCATAAAATTAGATCTTAGACAAGACTAGAATATTTTGTGTTGCTTCCGTCACTAATATATACCCGTGATGTGATTAATTATTTATTTGGAATTGACACTGATAATTTACTATGTAAATATTCTACCTAATTAAATTAATTAAAATGTCCTATAATAAATAATAATAAATTGTGGTTGTACTTGAAATGTTTGGGGGTCGACAAAAGGCACACAGATAATTGTCTGTTCCAAAATGTGTCTGGTCTCAGTTTTTTGACCAAGAAATGCTCTTTGATATAAACATGAGATACTGAACATTCAGAGACTGGAAATGTGTCTTAAGTGGGATATTTCTTTGCCTTCTTGTCCTATCTACTTTGTGTGATAATGCAATGGATGTAGGTTTTGATCATCATTTCAAACTAATTGACCAATCATTGTCAAGATTAAAAGATAACAAAACCCCCTATTCATCTTCATTTCAGCATAATGATCTGTAAAATCCATCTGTCAAACGAAAAAGGGGAAAGGGAAATCTTTTTACAGTTAAAAAAAAATCAAACGTCTCGATTATTTCTCAGAAAGAAGACCTAAATTCTTTGCATGAAAAAGACTATCCATTTCTTGCGAAAAAATTTGGGAGTACGTCAAGAGCTGCTCGCCAGTTTGTGAAAAAACAAAATGAGGGAATTATAAAGAATTAATTGGTAACTCCACAAATTTTGCACTAATGTCAAAGAGTAACATAATCAGAGCAGGAAAAATGACCATAGCGAACGATTAATAAGCAAGTTATCCATGAATCAGTTTTCCTATACTAGAGAAGACAGCTGCACTCTATGACCGAAAGAATGAGGCTTTTTCAAAATTTATCAAATAAAAAGTGTGCGTTGACTAACGATTATAAGAAGCAGCAACTTCAATTATAAAATAGTTTAAAGCTGAAGCGTGAAAGTCTTTTAAGGATTGAGAAGAGATGGAATACAGAAGAGCAGCCATACCTTCTTTTGTTTCACTCGGGGTATAGCGAATCTCTGCTTGGTTCAGAGTTTTCCTGCCAGCAAAGGGGGTGAAGAATTCCCAAGTTTGGTTGTTTAAATAAGATAAGCAGCAGATGGTAAGCTGACAATGGAGTTTGCAGCTGAAGCAAACAAAAGGCATGAATAATTTCTCCTAATATCAAGACCAGAAACTAAATCCTATAAGTTAGAACATCAAAATATGTAAATTTAGCAAGGCGGAAATGAAGTAACAATAAATTAGCAATCGAGATTGTTAACACAATACCACCAAACTTAATAAACGGAAGCCCTAGATCGGGATAGATGACGAAGATGCAGAACAAAACAGCACCATCATCTTCAAGAAGGAACTAGATAACTATGTTCTCTTCTGATTTCTGGATTCCCAGTTTGTGAACAAACAAACTAAAAATGCCAAAACATATAATCTCAGCTATAGGATATCAACCTTGAGAATAGCAACTCTTGACTTGATAAATGAATAGTTCGTGCTAATACAAAACACATTCGACTAATTCATCCCGCAATAGAAACTAACATGCAGAGAAACACGGTGATTATGTCTTTAATAGCTAGAATAAGGCACAAGATTAGAGCAGTAATATGAGTTCAGAAATCCCGATAAACATAAAAATTTCTCAAAACATGAAAGCAAAGAAAGAGCAATAGCCTTAATGACTTTCACCAATTCAGAAACTCTTTATCTGCAAGTATAATTAAAAATAAAATCAGTCAGAGCTAGAACCAAAATTCTTCTATCATTGCCATCCCAAAATGCTAGATATTTACAAGACCAGATGAACTCAAAGTTACCCCAGTAAAAGAGAATCGAAAAATTACCTACTTTCCCTATACCAATGAACAATAATCAAGCATTCAATGCACCATCCATCTACAGTCATCCAATGAAAAAATATGAACCAAAGATGAAAACTTTACAATGTTCTAAAAACTAAAACTCAACAAGTTCACAAGACTTCATTCACCGAATCAAAATTAAACAGTAAACCAACCAATACATCATCATCCCCCTCAAAGCACTCCACTCCACTCTCAACATCATTACTCATTTCGCCACCAAATCCAGGCTCCAAAGGATTGTCATCCGAATTTGAACGCGTTGGTCGGCCAATACTGCATGTCGAATAAGCCTTGTTGCTATTGATCCTGATCCCTTTCCCCATCATCTTCTTCGAATCCAACCGCACGCATTTTTCCCTCCTCATCATCACGTCCTTCGCACTACTGGCATTGCTCGTTTCAGTATTACAAATTTTGCTTTCAATTTTCTTCGTTTTACCCTTACTGTGACCCTGATATCCCATTTCTTCAACTGTTTTAGCATCTTCAGTGGTCGCCATTTCATCATCAGAAATATCAATCACAAGTACTTCACTATTGCAATCAAAATTGTGATCACACCCTTTACTTGCGGACTGTAGTGGGGCCGCAAATGGGACCCACAAATTATCTCCAATTTCCTGTCGCTTGCGATCAGAAATCACAAATGGCATAAACCCTGCACACCGGTAATGCCCTTTCTCCACCACCTCCGGCGGCGGCGGGACTCCAATCGCCACCGCGTGCAACACTCTTCTGCATCCCTCATTCACACACCTCAAACAGCAGTCCTCAAAAACCTTGTCATACTCGTATACATAATAGCAATAAGGGCACATCGTCCAAAAAGTACCACCATCACTACCAGGCGCACAACTCCCCACATACCTCCGCAACTCATCATCAAACCTCGCCTTATCAATAGGGTTCGACAACACATTCCGCGCTTTCATCACTACACCAAACGCCTCGGACGCATGCGGGTACGGGTTCGCATTCGGGTTCAAAATAGCAGTCAGGCTTCTGAAGCTGGACTCAATTCGCACAGCATCGCATTCGAAACGTGCAACATTAAGGACGCCATAATGATCATGTTCGGTCGAGGAGATGCCCGGGGCGGAGAGGACGGAGGCTATGGAGAGGATTCGGATAGGACCAGGATGGGTAGGGTCAGAATCCCTGGCCAGGAGTGCGTACTTGCGGCAGTCGGAGAAGCTACGGTTGCGAAGGAAGTACTCGGCGGCGGTAAGGAACCGTCGGGTATCAGGTCGGGTATGGTCTTGACCCGGTTGCCGGATCTGAGTAACCATTTTTCTGGGGAAAACACTAACAGCAGTCAATAGGGTTTTGGATACTAAATATTTGACTTTTTATTGGGCTGTAATTCATAATTTATATTAGTTATTAACATTTTAAATTTTTAAAATAATTATCTTTACGAAATATGAATTAATTAAAATATTTTTAATTATATTTATTTCTTCATAAATATTTTTTTATTTATATATACTTAAGTTTATTTTATTAGTTCTGATCAATTACTTATTTTATTTTAATTATCTTCAATTTAATTTAATTAAATAATATTAATTTAATTGAGATATGGTATCAGATATGCTTCGATATGTTAGTTACTAATTAATGCATTTACATTCTGGATAAGAGATTTCATCAGGTAAAAAGATATCTAAAAAGAAATAAAAATTACGTTACTATTTTATTGTATATTATATGTAGAAGTACAAGTTATTATATATATATACTAGTTATCATGACACGTTGTTCCTGTATGTATATAATAAATGATATTTTTACGTTTTACAATATATCATACATAAGAATAAAAGATATAATTCGATATATCACATTTTTTTTTAAAAAAATAACTTAGGGATATTGTCGGCATAAAAAATTTCGTAGCGTAATATCACAAATCGTCGTTTGTGAGTGAAGAAAGATCTTATTATATAATATATATGAATTAGTACGGATAGATAGTATAAATATATAAAGATAAGAATTTAAGTTGAGGTGGTTGAAAAATAAAATAAAGAATATTTTGGTAATTTTATAAAATTAGTGTCGCGGTATAAGTAACCGCTCTTTGTGAGTAAAAATGAGGGATTTTTTTTATATAATATAGATATATATTTCAAATATGTTTTATATCGAATATATAAATGAAATAAAATTATATTAATATATGTTTGCATCAACGAAAATGCAATTTACGTTCCATAACTTTTACACTCTCTGTGATTTTGGTCTTATTATTTTAATACTGGCTAGATTTAGTTGCATAAGTCATGAAAATTTATAGTTTTAGCCACGATCGCAAATTCCCTTGAAAATTACTATGAATTCCATTCATATTCTCTAAATTTAGCTCAAAACTAAATTGGAAAGATTTGAAATCCTTTACATTTAAATTATCCAAACATATCCAAAAAATTTATTTTAAAAAATTTGAAATCCATAATTTTAATGATTCAATCCAAATGCAACCTAAGATTGCATTTGGATCAAAGGATCTTTTAATTTTGTTTGGATAATTGTAAATTTAAAGGATTTCAGATCCTTTCATTATAATTTTGAACTATATTTTGATTAATATGAATGTATTTTAAATTCTTTTGAAATAAAATCATTTGAATTGTTTCTCCAAATTCAAATCCATCAATCCAAATGCACCCTTAAATATTTAATAGAACACATGTAAATTGTGTGCCCCTATGTTAAATTAATAGCCAATTATTTTACCAAGCATGTGTAATCACATACTCCCTTCATTAAATATTCAAAAAAAATTTATGATTGGGACTAAAATTTCATTATGTATGATTTATGGGCCTAAATTTGTTAAATATCAATAGGATCAAAATCACAAAAATAATAAGTTATGAGATCTAAATTATAATTTTCCAATTTGCATTACATCATTCTTGTGTATTATACACAAAGCACATGTGTGTTTATTAGATGTCAATCTTACATGTTGATCTAGACCAAAGAAAATAATAATAATAATTAGCGGTGCAAGTTGAGCCAAGACAGCTCGCATTTGAGCTCCAACTCAAGCTCTATAATTTTTGGATGAATTTCTTTTTTATGAATCATTTATTTTATCCACCCTATTTTTTTGAATATTTTTCAGACATTTTTTTTTATTTTTTAAAAATTGTCAACTAGGGTAAAACAATAATATCCAACTCACTATAGAGGAGTTCAATAATTATTTTTCTTTTGAGGGGAGTATTTATAATGATTCAAATAATAAAAGAGTATTCGTAGCTATACCAAACCTCACAGAAGGTAACTAAAATTTACCCTAAAAGCAAATAAATTTAAAGTAGCCGATAGCGCCAACTCTTTTTCACTGCAGAGAAGAAAAAAATAAAAATTAAAAGGAAGGCACCCCAAATGATTTATCAATTCAACATGAATTTTCTGCTTAAGTAGAGAATGTAAGCTCTAAGTCATCTCCCACAATAATAGCCAGAGACCTATACATTCTGATCTAGATATGTAAACAAAATCAGAAGCAGGATTTATGGTACATCTATCGTTCTGTCAAACGATCCCTGCAAGAGCCCTTCAATGTGCTCCGTGTGGCAAAGACGATGCACGTATATGTTGCAGTTAAAGCCACGATGGATACACCAACGTAGACGCAAACGGTTGTAGCACAAACATACAGAAACCTGAAAACGAACCATAATTTGCTATGTTACTAGGAAAAGGGTCCCTCAGTTGTGAATGTACAAAAACAAGCATCCTTGAGGAATTCTAGATTCTTTTTCAAATGAGAGACTTACTTAGGAGAGAAGACGCTCCAGATAAATAAATGGTTCCTCATTCCCAGCAATACGATTGTGTATGCAAGGAGAAGAATGGAATTCAGTCCAAGTGGAACGAGACAAGGATAGCCGACGGTCGTCTTCAGAAGATATCCAAAATCAACATCCTGGGAATTGGAAACTGTTCTTACATCGTTTGCACAGACGCTCATCAATGTGCTAAGAAGAGCTAACATTGGGGAAGCGTACGTTATAATGAACATCAAAATACCGGAAATAATAGTTGAGTGGCTTGAAATGCCCTGGGAATCGATCAAGAACCATGACTTGGAAGTCAGATATGCAATAGCGAGATGAGCATGAGAATATGTTCATAGGAGTTAAAGAAAACACGTACAATGAAGGCCCCAGCAACATCGACCGTAGCAAGTGTGTTGGTATTACCAAGACCAAAGTGGCCAGCCATTCCAACATAGTATAGTGCAGCAACCTAGAGAGAAATCAAACAATTATTTGGACAATAGTAGAAGTCGATCAAAATATCAATATTTGATTATACTGAATTGTCTCCGAACATATTAGTAGAAAGAAGATGTTGCCCACAAAACTACCTTTTTCTATTCTCCTTTACCAACAAACAACTATCAGGGGTGTAAATTTAACTAACCACAAAGGTTCCAAATTATTTTGTACTTCTACAAAATTTCACAGAGTTAAACTCGCATCACAAGGTAACTATTCAAGGGAATGGGGTTTTCGAATATTTTGACATTTAACTGACCTCAACCCATTGCTTATGACGTAGATTGCCACCAGAAAAATAATGAATGCTAGCCACAACTTGCAAAAGGAGTAGAGATACGGGCACTGAATTTATGGGCTGTTGCAGCAGCATTTGTAGAAGACACCAAGAAAACATGTAACCCCACCCAATTACACATAAAGAATCTTTGAACCCGTCGAACGGAAGTTTACTTGGGCTTTCATGTGAAACCTCACTGGATAATGTTTTAGGATTTTGGAGAGGCATCAACCACGGTGTGCCAAGAAGGATCCCCGCAGAGGAAGTTCCAAGAAATGCATAAATTATTTGTATCATTGTAGTAGACCTGACACTCAATGATCCAAATGTGCTATCTTGGAGTCTCAGAATCTGTTTCAAAATTAACAGCACAGGGAATAAGTAAACCAGCACCAACAACATGGATACACGTGTTCTCAGCCCCAACGACAGAAGAACAGCTAGACATATGGTGATAACCAGGAACATGGATAAGAGCTGCAAGGACTTTATATGAGCTGTTCCAGCCTGCTCAAGCAGTTTTGCAATGTCAGGTAGGTAAGACCAGTTGACACCACCTTGATGCCAGCCTCTGAGAATCCTACCAGATACGAGAACTGCAACAATATAATATATGTGATGGAATCTTATCTTCCTTTGTTCCGCAGTTAGAGTGAGTGTACAGCCATTTTTCATGGACTGTATTGTTTTCCTGAGTAATATCAAATACAATGAAGAGGTCATATAATGCCAAATGTATTGTTCTTCTTCAATCATAGAACTCGAACCCATACTTAAAATGAGGATAAATATTACAGCAAGAACAAAATTCTCCTCCAAATGCCACTTCCAGATATTGTTATCAGTATGAGAAATGTCTCGACTTCCCTTGAAGTTAACCTCTCGGGTAAAGAGGAAAGTGAGGGTCATCAGTCCCAAACAAGATAGAAGCAATGCTGCTACTCCTGACACGAGCAAACCAATAGGTTTCTGTAACACCACACGTAGAGAGCGCTGGATTAGAACAAAGTTTTACTATTTTTATTTCATTTGAATAAATAAACTTTCAGATGTTGAAGAACATTTTACGCACATCAGTTGATCTACTTGATAACCACTTGCTTGTAGTTCCAAGGAACTCAAGGTATCCCAAGACTGCACTCCTGTAGTCATCTCCATGAACAGATCTACTCAGAAGACCAATAAAGGGAGCATTTAATCATTCCATATCTTAGTTAGTTGAGTTCTTTCTGAAATTTTTGTAAGATGTGATAAAGATTAATAACCTCAACAATCTTTTCGACTTCCAGGATTCGTGAAGTGCAGTGGCATCTAAATATGAGCAACATAACCTTTCTGGACCATAATTTTGGCCTCTTTCAGACTTGCATGAGAATCTTCCACATCCCAATTCGTTCAAGTGGGTCTGAAGTAGCCTTAGCAATTGCCATGAATTCAGCTCAAGTATCCTTAGCTGTTGTTCATCTGCTTTGTGAGGAAAGAAAAAATTATGCACTTCTACTAAAAAGAGCAATTGACAGCAGAATCTTTGTTTTACAAAAATCATTATTTACAGTCAAAACTGGAACAGAAGTGACAGTTGGGTTCATGACAAGCTTAGGTGCTTAATATGATTATATGAGCCATATGCCCTTAATCAGAAAGCCATTTAAGTTTATTAACAAAGTTATTAAATTAGTGCAGTTCCCTCCTCTAATAAATACTGCAACTTTTGTCCCCTTCAAATTTGTTGTTTACTTACGACCTAATTGGTCCAAGGTAACTCAACTGTCAAAAGTTGTGACATGTAGAAGGCCCAAAGACTTGAATGGATGCAACATTATAATAAAAAATGTCCTGAATAAAACCTTTGAGAGATGTGAAAACATCTCTGATCACAGTTCCAATATTGTTTTTGGGAATCGGCACACCAAAAAGGAGAGCCAGTGTTGAAGCCATGTCAACCTAAAAACCAGGATAAGATGAAAGATGCCAATGTATTAGTACATTGCTAACTCATTTAAATTGACCTGCTTCTGTTTATTTCAAACAATAGAGATTTAGGAAAATGACTTTATGCAAGGAACAAAAACAATGGAAAGAAGGAGACAGAAAAACGAAGTATGCCTTTAAACTGTTTGCATAAGGTTTAGATCCATGATAATCATAATGGACCATATATATTAATAATCCTAATTCTCTGTACAATTGTTGGTGTCAGGAATTAGATAACGAGACATAGGACACTGACCACCTGCCACAAACACTCCATCTGAAAGCCACCAAGGTATAGCGATGCTTAATGTGCTATTTAAGCAAGCAATTTCTGAATATATAACTGATCAGTGCCAGGTAAGGTGCTGGAAACCAACTCAAATTCAGGGATCTTTATTGTGGCATGTCCTGAACTAATCCCAACCTAGTAAAACATCTACCTTTGAACAACCAATACTAACAAGGGAAAATTAATTAAATAATGCAAAAGAAATAAAAAATTACTAGAAAGGTGTGAATTTGAAATTGTTAATAAAGTAGGCAGAAGCGCTAGAAAAAATAGCAGTCCTGCCAGTTTATAAAAAAAAAAAGAAAGAAAATGTGTTAGCATCCTGCAAAAACAAGCTGCTGAAAAATAAAAAATAAACGAGAGCAACCTGCAAAAAGCAGGCTGCTGTTACGAGTCAGAGCAAATCTTTAGAAAAAAATTAAAGGACGATTTGATCCATGCAGCTTTGCATGCATTTAAGGGTGTTGTTATTAGAGCTTTATCAAGCTCACCCCTTATTTAAGGGGTGAGTTGAAACTTTGAGGACCACAATCATACACACTCAAATTCAAAATTTTTGTTTATTAGGGCATTTGAAAAAAAAAATTATTGTGAGTGAAATTATGGCAAATTTTGGTCCAATTGATACAAGTGTTGTACGAACACACAAATCATCGAGTTGAAGATGTGTTCGGAACTCCAGACACAATTTTATATGTTTGACGCAGTGATTTATCTTTTTTTCATGCCCTTCAACTGGTCCCAAGTCACGTTCGTGTTCTACAGGTGTTACAACAGGGTTTTGTAGGATTTTACAGTGTTGTCAACACCTGTAGAACATGAACATGACGTGGGACCAGTTGAAGGACACGAAAAAAAGATATATCACCGCATCGTACAAATAAAGTTGTGTCCGAAGCTCCGAATACATCTTTGGATCGATGATTTGTCTATCCGTACAACACACTTTGTATCAATTGGACCAAAATTTGCCACAATTTCACTCACAATAAATTTTTTCTTTTAAATGTCCTAATAAACAAAAATTTTGAATTTGAGCAAGCATGTTGTGTTCCTCAAAGCTTCAGTTCACCTTTAAGAGTGAGCTTGATAATTAGAGCCAGCAGCTCTAATAACAACACACTTAGCTTTGCATGCATGAATGCATGCAAAGCTGCATTCGGCCTTTAATTTTTTTTTAAAATTTTGTCTCCGGAGCCAATAGCAAACTCTGACTAGTAACAGCAACAGCAACAGCAGCCTGCAAATACTATCGTTTATAACAAAACCGCCATAATAAATGGCAGTTCTGCTAAAAAGCAAAGTCAGCAGGCTGCTGAACAAAAAAAAAATTATAAATTGGCAAGACCGCTATGTTTTCTAAAGATTCTGCCTACTTTATTGACAATTTCAAATTCACACATTTCTAGTAATTTTTTTTATTTCTTTTGCATTATTTAATTAATTTTCCCCAACATATGGTCTACTCAGATTTAACAAGATATGAAACACGCTATAGAAAAAAAAAAAAAAAAAAAAGATAAAAGAGAGCGGAAGCGCAGAAGCGCTTATGCCCAGCAATAGTCCGACCCAACTCTCATGACTGACCAAATCCCATTTCCATGCAAGGTCCACGATGTTGTATGTCAAAATCATTGAGATGCTGCAGAAAATGCACACATGATAGTTCGGTCTCCAACTCTTTGCCAAGGGACAAAACTGTACATGCTCATACACGTTGGCTCCACTATACCAATGGTAATCTGATGCCAGCATCAGATAATCTGCTTCAGTGCAACTCTAGTAATGGCAACCTATTCCCACATTAAGGGCAAACATATTGTTCAATAGATGACCATATTTGTCACTTCGCATTTTAGCTACATTTCTTACATAAACCAAGAAATGGAAGGAAAACTGCCATTACTGTAACAAGCCAAGGCAAATGCATTCTGAATGACACTCACTTTTAATGGAATAAACCAGAGAAACTTAGTTTACAAATCAAACAGAACAAGAAAGAAAATATTATAACTGCTAACCAGAAAACATTTTGATGTATAAATATCCCAGCAATGGACTAAATGTAAAGTCCAAGTACCTGGTAAACTTCTTTTCTGCTTTCTGAATCACTAAATTTTTGTCCACTAACAAAAAGGGCCAAAGAATCTGTTTCCTCATATGACGACCCCCCATGATTACCACCTTCAGTCATGCCATGATCACTTACTACCATCTGAAATTCAAGGCACAACAAGATTTGATATGTTAACGTTATGAACTGCAAGTATCATGACTTGATAAACGACCCTTGTACTAGACAGCCTTCAAGATAAAAGTTACTTTAAACTATATCATATAAACAGACCTTCAAGATAAAAGTTACTTTCAACTATATCATATAAACAGATTTTTTGGTATACAATGTTCAACACAATATAGTTCTAACAACAAAGCAGAAAAAAGGTGCATTCAAGGAGACATATGACCTCCCCCCTGCACATGATACAGTATAGGCAAAAACCATAAGCAATGTTACTCTTCACTCTTTCAAATTCACGAAATGTGTGTCTAACAAGCTGCACTTGAACAAGATATGGACGTCAGCCCACATTTTTTAGGCTTAAGATTGTGTAGACACACAAGTCACCTTCACTTGAGAACAGATGCCACCATGGTCATCACGTGATGATCATTCAGGAATAGTAAATTGACACCTTACTATTTGGTGAGTTTGACTCAAGCATGGATTGGACAGCAGTGTCCCTGTACATCACACTTTGCTTTTGGAAACCAGAATGAAGAGGCTCCCAAGAGGAGTTATTTATGTCTTAGAAACTAATTAGAACGATAATTGTTGAATGATCTTGAACGTATGTTGGCTTCATTGAACTGATTAAAGCTATTAATTCAAATTACAAACATTGAGATAAAATCTTCTAACTTAAAGACAAAACCAGTGTGAATGTAAGAATGAATACCGATGTTCCACTGCTTGTTGAAATATAATATCACTATCCAAAACTATGCTGCAATTTCAAATTTTTGATGCTATGACTTTTGTGCTTGAACTTAAGGTGAATGCAGGTGCACGGCATTTGGTTTGTTTATAGCATGTTTAGTATTTTGGTTTGTGCCAATCTAATATGTTTCAAAGAATGGAAAAATTGGCCTGCATTAGGCATGCCGCTCCATGGATAGGGTATAAAGATAGAAATCCAAAGTGCCCACTTCACATGAGCCCAACTCATGCAACATAATATTTTCCACTAATTTGTCAAATGCTCTACTGCACTACACCTCATGCAACTCAAAGGACGTGACTTCTATTCTTGCTTATGATAGAATAAACTTTTCAAGAAAATCCTTTTCCCTACAAAAATCCTGCATCATTAAACCAAGGTAGTTTTTTCTAAGACAATTCTGTTACATTCGACCAAACCACCACTTAGCCAAAAATAAACAATTTCAGAATCCATTATGTAATGGTAATCATCGTATCAAGCCATTATCATCTATCTAGCTTGTGCAATCTTAGTAACAGCTAATTATACATGCAGAACAATACTAGTTGCGCACCAGAATCCAGATGATGAGAATAAAGCAGCACGAACCAAAAGTGTCCTTTTTTGTTTAGTTTCTTGAGTTTGCATAATACTTGAATGAATTCTTTTAATCACTTCATCCATCTCCATGAGTTTGGGGCCCATCAAGTTACTGGCATAATAAAAGACAGATGAGTTACATGAGATTGTGTATTTTAGGAGTGTACATCAAGCAGAAGGCAGTACCTGCTGCGCCCTCCAATATGTCCAACATGGTCCAGTCCAAGATAATGAAGAATCTGCAATGGTCAGACTCCAGTGACTTTCAATGCAATGAGTGTGCCGGAAGAAATTATTTCACTATCATGACTCCCATGATTATGATTCTCATTGTCTTGTTAATAATGACCATTGCTAGTCCATTTATTATGATTCTCATTATCATTGTAGTTAGTTCACTACTATTATTATTCTTGAGAATCTTTCTTCTGATTCAATGTTCAAATGAATAAACTAATTAGAGAAAAACTTGAAGTACCTCTTGAACCTTTTTCTGTCCACAACTTAAGTAAGCAAGTTGTAGATAAACAGCTCCCCTGAATAACATTAAAAAATAAAGATATGCGGGGAACTTTCTTAAAAGAAAAAAGCATAAGCAAATGGAACAAGTGTGCTGCACTTTATAGGTACAGAAATAATTTCCATTTGAAAATGCAATGAGCAATTGGCAAATAAACAATCAATCTTTCCATTTTCCTGATCATTGTATCATAATTCAGGTGTTGAGTGACAAAGCATGATTCAGGCAGCAGAACATCTTGCTTAATTTACAAATGTCTTCAGAGTCCTGAAGGTATTAATAGTATGCACATGCAAAATAATCTAATTTCATGCTTATCATCAAAAATTTCATATGGATGCATCAAAGTGCAAAGGGTATTTACCAGAAGGTCCCAGTCAGTACTGCTAAGCTCAGTTGTTAAATGTCGAGAAACGTTGTAATCCACTTGAATGGTATCTTTAACCTGATCCCAACAGTGGACAGAAAATTGTAATTCAGACCCTGAAGTCTGATATGAAATCAAAATAAACAGATAAATATGCTAATTATTTAGCTTTTCTAACTCCACCAGCCATAAATAGAAATGTGTAGCATGTGTGGGCGTGGGTGTGTGCATGTGTTGGGTGCATGAGTGTTAAAAAAAACAGAGAAATGCGTAGCATTTCTTTACAAATCCATACAGTTTACATGACCCACTATCAGAATGTAAGACTAGTGTACTTCTTGAACTTCTTATGCAGAAGAAAATCTGCCGGGGTCACTGTTTTAAATGAATACTGCAGCTAGTAGGATAATTTTGTCTCTATTATGTGTTTATAAGCATAAGTTTTTCATTACCAAATATCTCTAATTCAGATAATTCATTTCACATTGTGAGCCACAAAAGTAAGTTCATGCTCACACCTGGAACACATTATTTTTCTATTTTTTTATTTTTTGGCAGAGATGCAGCAACTAAATCTGGAAGTTGTCAACATAGATGAGCCGCTACCAAATTCCCACTAGTTATACAGTGGCACTTATCAGATTATGTCAAATTGGAAAGGTCTGAGTGCAGAAGAAATATTACATTTATATTCTTTGATGAAACATAGCATATGCTGCTATCGTTTCTAAAGATAAATCTTTATTATCAAAAAGGCAGAAGCGGCATTGAGAGGCATGTATTATGCATCAGTCTAGCTGGTCAGTATAATAAAATTATACAACTTTGCTTAAGAGGAAAAAAGGTGAAAGGTCACTTTTTCATTTTATGGAAAATGCAGCACCACCAGTCTTTACTGCTGCATAAGAAGCACTCAATGAAGTCAATTTAAGACAATTAAACTCTAGAGAGTTGCACCTCTGAGTGTTGAATACAATATTAAGCAACAATCCAAAAAATGAGAAGGAATAGCAGTTTCTTTTCGAAGTACCCTTTCAATTCAATTCAGCGCTTTCTTACTCTCAAAATATTCATTTGGATTGCCTTTGATGTATGCGGATAGAATACAAATCAGTGAAATGATAGTATCCATAAAAATCATTGCTTTTAGTTTGCTGAATCAAGATGTTACAGGCATCCAGCAAAGAGGCAACCAGCAACGCATAGTGTAAAAAGGCAAGACAGATATCTTTAAGTCACACGGCCTACTATAAATTAGAGGTATGTCCTTATTTGGAAAATTGATGACCCAACAAGTTCAAAAATGTGTTAAATGCCATTTCTTTAAGCAGTATTAAATACATTAGATGAATAGTTGAATACAATAATCACATGGTGAATTTGACCTAGATTATTCTGATATTAAAGACAAGTTTGGTAAATGGATTGATTATTGTAGAAAGGGTGAATCCAAGTAGAATTATTTGGCTACATAAATGGATTGAGCCAAGATGGAAGAGTTTTATTCCTTTGTCTGGACACGTTACGTACACAGTTGGCTTGGATAAATTTTGTTGGTTATGATTATTATATCCTAACTTGCACTAGTAATTATACTGTCTATCAGATTTTCAAATTAAAAAACTTATGCACAGTACCCCATACGTATTTGTGCATATTTATACTCATACTTATCTAGTCATTTTACATGTTTACACACTCATATATTTTCACTCACACTCAAACTACTTGAATATGTGCGAGCGTACACACTCCGGCATTCGCACGCATCCCATAAACATTGATATACGTATAACTAATACACACAAACATATATTGTATCTATATATAAAAAAATATACTTATATAGTCGGAACAGCTTTTTTTAGAATCCTCATCCCCTTAGCATACATGCCCTAAGTATCTCAAATAAGTTTGTATAGTTTTGTTTGTTCACATCAATGTTCTCTCTCCAACATTTACTGAAAATGAAAAATACTATGAAACGAGCCATGTTGACAAATTCTTCTCAGTTTTCTGTGTAAGGACTTACAAAAAAGCTGTTAACTCCGTCATGCCTAGCAAACATGTCTGGAAACAACTTAAGCCATGTTTCATCACCAAGCATCACCATTTTCCAACCAATTCTGAGAAACTGAGCTGTAACAGCACAACATAGAGATGTAAAGCATATGAGGTGTAATAATCCGCTTATTTAGACGAAAGCAAACAGATGTCGAATATAGAATCTCACCAATCAGGTTATCATCCAAAAAGGCTTGTGTGTTGAAATTAGTAGCAACATCCAAGAATCCCCCAAGAGCTCCAGAAACCATGGCCTATTTGTAGACATCAACATTATCACCTGGTTAGAACACAGCTATGCTTCACTCCTGAAGTACTAAATGCCTAAAGGATATGAAAATGACGATTAGTTACCTTCAATCGAGGCATTGTAACAGTCGGGGGTGCAGCCTTAGCATGATACCCAACTGCCAGTCCTTTAGCCAATATCGACTGTGTATAAGGCATAGCTTTCTTTAAAACCTCAGGTGGAGGCTTCCCATCCTTTCCAATCACAAATTCAGCTGGCAGACCATCAATAACCTGAACCACACCCCATTAACTATAGCTACGGATCAACCCACTTCTCAGAACGTAGTTGTGTCAAGAAAATAATTTCCAACAACCAATTGAAAATTTTACATACCATCAATATTAATCTATCAAATAAAGGAGGAACACCTGAGAGTTCCTGCATTCACCACGACTAAGTCACATAAGGTTGTCTCAAGACTCTCAACTATATCAAAGGCTACATGGATTTCTTATCATCACTATAACAAAAACAACAGAAGAAAAAAACAAAAAGAGCATCCCACATTTCAATTTTGACCAACCGTTCAAGTAGCACTCAACTAACAAAATACCCCATTGATTCATTATCAGAAATCTAACACCATTTGCTAAGAACATACAAAAAAAATGCTGTCCTGGTTAAGTACATAATAATTGATGGCTGACCTGGTATAAGGATTTGAGCTTTTCAGGAGGCAAGGCTGAAGTATTCTGAGCCAAATCAGTCGAATCAAAGCCCAGCGGGTAAAAACTCTCCAACCCACTAAAACAAACAAGAACCTTAAAGTATTTGTTAAGGAAAAAATGAAAAACAATAAAAGGATTCGTACTAAGACGAGGACATCATTGTTTCATAAGAAATACGAAAAGATTATACCTCATGCCAGAGAGAGTAGGCTTCACAGGGAAGAATCCCAGGATGAAAAGGGAGAGGCCAATAATTTGGATCACCACAGCCAAGACTGTGAAAAATGCTAGCTTTTTGCATGTTAATGAGTAATAATTGTTCGCCCTCTTACGCATCTGATTTGCTCTGTGTGTGTGAGAGAGAGAGAAGAGTACTACAACAGTTTCTTCTTCGCTGAGATGCAAGCGAATATCTGCTGATTGCTGCTGCTTGCAGTCTTGCTGGAGAAGGCCGCATACGCGCCGGGCAAATTTCACCCGAAGCCCAATCTAAGTACTAATTATTCTTTGGGCCAAAGTCTTTTTATTATTATTTGGAATAATTATAACTTCCTGTCCTGATATTTAGTATAATTATATATGAATTCTTTATGATTTAGGAAATTACATCTCGTGTTCTTGATATTTATTTTTATCTAATAAATATGTATTTCTATTAGTCAAAATTCACTTAATTTGCTGATATTAGCAAAATAATTGAATAAAAATACATATTTAGCTCGATTGATTTATTCATGACTTATTGTATATCAAACAAATCTTTTCTTATAATTGATTCTTACTAGCCCATGCTTCTTTGGGAATTTTGTTTATAGTCCTAAGGGGTTGCTCTCCTTCCTTCCGCTTACCGTGGTGTCATTTATGTTCCACTTTTGATTTGTTGTTATCGGAACTTGTCTGTTGCAGGTGCCCTCCTTTTGGCTTGCTTTGGTTAATTCTTGTTGCAAGGAACTCCTAATTGATGCACACTTGGTCGCATGATTAATTTCTTTTGGCATTTTGAAGCTTTTATGTTCGAGCTTGTGTCACTAATTTTTGTTTTCGCTTAATTTAAATTTTTGTAAGGGAGTATTACTCCTCGTTTATGTTTTCTTACTCTACTGTATAGGAGAATAGTACTCCTTGCTTATTGTTTGACAGTCCTTGATTGTAAGGGAATAGTATTCCTTACTTATAGCTTTCTAAGCATATCTAAGGAGTTAGTACTCCTCATGTAAAATTTGGGGCTTCAACTGATCTAATATAGAAGGGAAGGGAACACCGAAAAGCTCCCCCAACCCTCGGGTGGTTTTGTGAAAAAAAAAAAAAAACAAGTCTTTTTTTTAAAAAAGCATATAAAAGTTGTTGGTTATATTATATTTATTGTGGATCTACTATATAATATATATAAATTTATACTCCAATTTTAATGTAAATTCTTCACTTTTAAAAAATAATTTGGTGATGATTTAATGTGAAAAATACTAAAATATATTGAAAATGATATAATTGTTCAAGGCATAAGGGGCATTTTTGTCCAGTCAAAGGGTTAATAATAAATTTGTTAGTTTAGGGGGAAGAGTTCAAGGGGGCAAAGTGTATTTTACCCTTAATTTTATCACCAAATTAATAAAATATTTTTATTTTTTTTGTGTATTTATTGTACTCATTTATTAGTTAACTTTGAATCTGTAAAAAAAATAAAATTTGAATATTTAACTCACTAATTATATATTAATTTATTATAAATAAAAGATATTTTCTCCAATTAAAAAAAATTAATTAAAACTACAATGCAAAATTACTAAAAAAAAAGAAATTCTTTGAACTAAATATATGTATATATGTAACATAAGGGCAATATTGTATAACAATTTAATTGTGGGTGGTAAGTATTATATTTATTAATTTAGGGGGTAATTGTTACACAATGAATAGTTCAGGGGACAAAGTGTATCTTACCCTTATCTTTTTTATTTATTTCTCTAAAAAAAAAAATCAAGCGAGATGTACATATAAGAACGACTTGAGAAAATGACCTATTTTATATTATCTACGTAAGTTAGAGATAACATTAAAAGTACAGTATACAAAACACTGAATAAAGTATGAATATAAAAATATTAAAAAAATTTAGAATATTTTACATAAGTTATTATGGATGTAAGATTTTAAAAAAATATAGAAATTAGGAAGAAATTTTAAGAAAGCTCTATACATAAATTTAGAAGCTTTATAACATTCAAAGATATTTTTGAAAAAGTGTTGAAAAACTCTATTAATATTAATCTTCATCATTCACTTAAGAAAGCCGAACGTACAAATATGACTAGGAATTCATTTTAATAATTTTTCTTACTAAAATCTTTTACTGATGTGTTCCTTTTGTTTTGAGTTAAAAATTATTATTACAAAACAAGATTAAATTTCATAGACACACACACACACACACACACACATATATATATATATATATATATTCATACACTATATTAACAGTATTTGAGAATGCCTGATGAACAGAAAACTAAGTGTTAAAAAGTTCAAAACTATGCATCACGCGGAATGTGCATGTGCTTTACTTGTACATAAGAAAAGAGCAAATTGGAGAGACATAATTTACAACACAGTAGTATTTACAGATGAACTCCACAAAATTGGTGTAACATAGCAACAATCATAGCCTTTTACAATCAACACCAAATACTACTAGCAAAGGAAGCACAAACATTTCTAAGAAATCTTTGTCCTAAGGCAAGATTACACCAAAAATACATGTCCAGATTTTTCCGACAAGCTCTGAAACAATATACTACAGGCCTTGAGGTAAAAACAACAACACGGGGCATGAGATATACACTTGGTCTCTCTCTTGAGAATTGACTTAATCACGATTTCATATCTTTTAGTACTCCCCCTTTCTCAAGTTCACCGACTAGGTCCCTCAGTGCGGGAACCTTCATGGCCAGAGTTCTGTACAATCGAGAATAACGAGCTCTGGTTCCGTCTGCTGTCCTAGCAAGAGCAAGCAAACTTAGAGCCTCGGGGAGCTCAGTGAAGACCTCTTTTATCTCATCAAGGCTCATATTTTCCAGAACAGTTGGTCTTGGAACGACTCGGACGATTTCCCCGCCTTTGGGTTCCTGGACTCGTGCATCCGCCTTAATGACCAGTTCAGAATTCGAGTTGGCACCACATTTAATGATGAATGGGGTCGTTGAGCCCGTGTTGAACTGCAAAACGTTCCACTGGGCTACATCAGTTTCAACACCATATGGCGTGTCTCCAAGAAGTTTGGTAGCACGTGTTGCATCAACAACCTTGTCGTCCTCCTCCGGAGTTAACTGCATAGCACTAGAACTTCAAATATGTACAAAGTGACAATCAAATAAAATTTTAGCAAAGTTCCGTTTGAGACAGGTAGGCTATGCGGTGGGACTGCAATTTCCTAGACTTCCTAAAAATGACCCCTATACCATGCAAACCAAGATCTCGAGGAATCGTGACTTTTTTCTTATGTCCCTTTTGCAGCATTCAGAAAAAATAATATCTCCATTATGCAAATTAAAATGGAATGACAGAAGCAGCCATAATTTACATAACAAAAAGATCATATCCACTAGAATTTTCTTTAGCTTTGTAAGTTCTTGCTTCCAAAGATATTTTAGTTCCCGAATTTTATGGTCCCCCACCCGAACAAAGAAGCCGAACATGTTGGATAAGTTGAAAACCAGACTCCATGTACCCATATGATATCCGCATACCTCAACAGCATGTCGACCTTCTGCGATATGTCTTTGAGCACATGGATGGTCAACGTCAAGTAAAGAAGGCATCCGTTCTGAAAGTTCATCTAGAGAGGCAAGCATTGATCTCTTCTTACTCTTACTGAGAACACTAACAGAGGTTTGCCGCGTTATATCCTGTTAAAGCAAAGACGGTCAAATTCCCTATTTTTCCTGCTCCACCAAAAAACACTGCAATGGCAACGAGTATGAGGAGAAACGAGAACGACAAAAAACCTTGACTTGCTTCAATATGCCATCGAGGGAAATTAATGATGCAAGTCTTGCATCCTCAGCAGCAGTAGATGGATTTCGAATGGGTGTAGCACCATCTTCCAAATTCAGCATTGCTGCATCACTTTTCATTTGTTGCAAAATCTGATTCAAACAAATATTTAGGAGTAAGGTCATAGATAATATAATGATAAAAAAAAAAAGCTCGTAGATAATACACTCATATAATCTCAATGCTCTAACAAAATTGAAGCCCTTAAATTATTCCAGACACTAGGAGCTTTAAATGAAAAGGATGCAACTTGAGTATGACAAACAAAACTAAAATGGACAGGCAAGAAAACAATTGCTGCCATCAACATTCAGAAGGCACTCTGGTAAAGTTAGAGAACAAGTCTTTCATCAGTCAGAACTCTGAAAGAACACGTAATTGGCTTCTGCAATTATAAATAAAGTGAGAAATTGAATCATCTTTTCAGCCTGAAGAATAAGCTTGGTTAAAACAGGCAACACAATCTCATCCCTATTCAGGACATTTCTAACCTATAGAACCAAATTCAATCAGCCAAAAATATTTGATAACATAGGACGGGCAACTTAAATCAATTTTTATACAAATGTTTTTCCTTCTGAGCCCCAGTCAAGTAGCTGTTTGCCTGCAATCAACATTTTTGTTGAGGTTGTTTCAAGAAAACTAGAGTTTTGAGAAAGCAGCCAGATTTCCAAAGTCAGAAATCTTTTCCTTGTTGTAAGAACAATGACTGGTGACTTCCAAATCTCTAGCAAAAGATTCCAAACTAGTCATTCTTTCACTTTAGTTAAATAGCATTGTAGTAGGAATACATCTAAATAAAAATGTACAATTAACAGAAACATGGTTTCAGTCCATGATAATTGAATTCAATTATCAAAGATGAGCTTTAACTTTGGATACTTGGATTCTAGCAGTAGAAAACACTTATCTGGGTTCTCTCACTACTAAAAAATGAAATAGATAAAAAGTTTTCAAAATGGAGAGTTATGCTATATTTTCAAAGAAAAAAATGTCATGCTATATTTAACCTTTCTTCTCTTGTGATCAACAGACTCAAGAGCTGAACGCAGCTTAGCTACTTGTGCAGAGTCTTCCGCCACTTCAGTTGCCAAAGTACCTGCAATATCCTGATGAACAAAGCGTAATATGAGATATTAGTACAAAAAAAAATAGTAAAAGTACATTGTGCGAGATCACTGTGTATTACATTGACTTTTGTAATAAAAGTCAACAAGAAATAAATATCAGGTTTAGTTGATAGACAAGATGAGCAAAACACGATACAGTAACAGAGATTTACCAACCCAGTGGCATTGCATGTACCACCCATTGCTGCACAGAGATGCAGAAATAAAGTGCACCATAAGACCGTTCAGAAAATACCTTTAAATGTTGCAGTTGAGAAGTATAAACACGCCTTGCATATTCAGATAAAAGTTGGCCAAGAGCATCAGTATTTGGAGGATGGGCAGCACCCAGTCCAGCCATCCAACCATCCATTATTGCAGTAGAGAGAAGCTCAAGCTGACCAGTTGCTCCAGGTACTGTATCATCAGCAACAGTAAGGAAGTCAAAGTTCTCCGCAAGCCAATTTCTGATTTGTCGCTGGAGCTCACCAGCTGGAGTATGAACAAAGAGAGCTGCAAGTGCCTTGTTCCCAACTGCAAAAGTTTTTGCTTCCTCAGTTATTTCCCTGAGTTTTCCACCTGTTACATGCTGTCTCCACGTGTCCTGTATATTTTAATCTGAACTGTCAAAAATTACTTGAAGTCCATGGATTACAAATTTACCCTAAAAAATAATGCTGGCAGAAGAACCAAAAAACTATATGTACATACATATATATATATATATAAGAGCAAAGCATAAACAGGGCACCAAGAAATTAATTTGCGACTACGGGCATTTTCAGCTCAAAATGATCCTTGCGAAAGTTCGCCAAGTTCTTACATCTTCCCATACTTTTTTCTTTGAGCAAATTACAGAGAAGAAAAATGGAAGTTAGCAAGCATGCTTACAATTTTCAACAGTCTGCCAAATGCACCATGTCAATCTCCGTGATTAATTGATCTCGGATTTATTATACAAGTTCATATACAGACAATATTATGCAGATGCAAAGAAAGAATTGGAGAGCTCCCAAAAACTCTTATACTAATGAAGATAATATGCTGCTTCGCATTTTAAATCATTTACTCGATTTATTCATGGCAAATTTGCTGTTGCACAAATAGTATCTTCATTCCAATTGAGTATGCATGCATTCAGGTCCTACAATTGGATCCATTTTCCCTCAGCTGTAGTTGGAAAGTAAATATATCAACCGGGTCAAGCCGAACAAGGTATTATTAAAAATTGATTTCAATTTCTAATCAAGTTTTGTATTTGAGCTTAGTTTGATTATCTAGCACGCCTAGCTTGAAGAAGCTGTAATCGAGTCAAACATGATCTGAGTGCTTCATGTGTTCAAGTTTACTTTATCTTGTTTAGTAAAACAAATTCAAACTAACTTTCAGTGATCGATCTCGAATCAAGCATCAAGCAGCTTAATTCATTTTTCAGCCCTGATCTCCAGCAATGTCAGAGAAGAGAAACCACACTCGTGTTAATCTTATAACTTTACTTTATTTCAATCACCTACTATATGTGACGAAAAAGAGGTTGCTTTATGCATGTGTGTATATCAAGGCTTTGGTTGCATGGATATGTATGAGTAGTAGTACGACCTAAATCAATTCGGAGCCCAGGTAATACTCTAGTTTAGTGCCTCATCTAAAAGATTAAGCTCTTTAAAAGTGGAATCCTATACTTGGAACAAAAAGAAAAAATACAAGATGGAACGAAATGACCAGTATAGTAAACTACAGTAATAGTACCTGATCAATTCCGCGTATCTTCAGGACCACTGATGACAACTTCGACTTCTTTTCTGGTTTTATATTTACTTTGAACCCTTGAATCTGGTCCTCAACCAGCATATTCCTTGTGCTGGAATCATAGCGCACTGGAGACCTTCCGGGGCTGCTACCACGGCTAGAGCTTCTACTACGTCCACTATTAGGCTTCTCCAAAAAGCGCTCAACAGGAGAAACCTTAAAACAGAAGAAATCATTTCACATGAATATACTTTTTATTGGATTTATATTGGCAGGAATTGTTTCCTCAGGGAGTATTTTCTTTATGCAACCAGTTGCTCGGCACAATAAAAGGAAAAGTTTTAGTACCTTAATTGATTGTAGCTCTGGTGACCGAGCAAGTAGGGAACGAATGTACAGAATCCTAACACGGGAAACAAGCATGGTATCCATCACCCTTTTGGGCTCCATTTTACGGATGAAGGCAAAAACAGCATCTCTTATTTCAGCAAGTATTTCGTGCTCTCTAGAAGCACCTGCTTTAATGACTGCAGCCAAAACCTGCCACATTCAAGGATAAGTAGTTTTAAGGAGAAATCATGTTCGTGATAATAAGATTTTAAGCATACAATGATAACTGTCTGTTCACGCCTCTCAAAGTTGAGATATATGACAACAATAAGTGATAACAAAAGAAAGATGATTATATACTACAAGATCTTCTAGCTTAACCCAGATCATAAGACCTTATTGTCGTTATCCATAGCATCATGAATCCTGGCATATGATAAATCTTAAACAAATACTTCAAGATCAGGACAAGCATACAATGTTGAGCAAGGGATCAAAAGAGTCCTGTTGCCGAATAAAGTTACACTGAAGAAAAAGTAGTTCTATTGGCAGTTGGCTTAAGGGGGCATGTAAAGCATTGTTACAAATGTATGCTTCAGAACCAAGCATCTTTCCTTCAATCTTCTTTGACGCACTCTACCAATCATTCTAACAAATATTGAACTTGCCAGTTAAGTATAATCATGTCAGCTAGACCAGAATGAAATTAGCAATTGCCATACATATTCTTATCGATCCTATAGTCCTTAATGAAAGCTTAGAACAATCTGGATAAGGGAAAGCAGCAAAAGGAATGTCCGCAACAATTTACACTATCCAAGGGAAGAGTCATGGACAGCTGCCCAGATAAACAACAACTTGGCACCAAAATTATAAAAGGACACCAAACAGAAACAACAACTTTCCAATTCTGACACTAAGAGTTTGGTAGTTGAATGCATGGAAATATATTAATTTATGCGTACCAACATCAAAAGCTTGTTTGCACCATCGGAGATCGCAGCAAGACTATCATATTGTTCGGGATCAAAATCATTCAGAGCAGCAGTAAGATATTCACCAGCTGGCGTAGTTTTCACCTTATCAGAACCAGATTTAACCAATGCAACTGAGCTCTCTATTTTTTCAGAGGCTAAAGGTAAGGGAACAGCATCACCCAGGCGTCCTTTGGCGATAGAATTATCATCCCTGTCCAGGAAAATTCAGGGGGGGAGGTGGCACAGACAGATAAGGATCATATATGGAGAGAATTTGGAAAAAGAATCAAAGTCAAGTCATTCTAAACCAGAGTGGAGAAACACCTTCCCAAGTCGCGAGACTGAGTAAGTGGCCCCCTGGGAGATGGGCTTGACACCTGAGAGAAAACCAACCAAGTAATGCTTACATGAATAAACAACAAGTAGGTTAAGCATAACATAGTACGACAGAGGAACACCAACCACACGAAAAATTAACCACTCGAATCATGCAACACAAGTTCTATAAAAGATAAAGAACCTGAGGCGATCCAGCTAAGGAAGCTTTTTCAGTCAATCTGTCAAACAACTTCTCGTTCTCTTCATGTAATCTCTGACAAAAAGAAAAGGGACAGGATTATTCTTCTATATTATAAGGACAACATGATGCAGAAAAGAGGCATCATAGTGTCTCTGAGTTGTTTCAACAAACAGAGCTGCTGATAAGAAAAAGAAGATAATTAAAATTTCAGTATTCCTGGAAGCATAATTCCCAACTCCATTCCTTTTGAGGCAGGTTCAACGAAAAATATCTAACAAAAAAATACCCTCATTGACACGTTAACACAATGAAGTACCTCAATAAGTGCATCCCGTTTCTTGAGTTCATCCTCAAGCCTCTTGGTAACTGCAGTAGAATCCATGTCATCAGCTGTAGTTTTGTTGCTAGTTTGCTCTCCAGTCTGTGGTCCAGAGCCATTTGTTGACCCAGTCTCATTGGAAAGAAGAGCTTCATTTAATTGTGACTCAACATTCCTCAGTTTGGCCTACAGAGAGAGGTATAAACAATGATGAGGATTAATTATCCAGTCATAAAGTTCTCTCTCCACAAGGCAACTGTATGAAATTTTACCTTTCCTAATATCTTTATTGCTGGCTGCTAAATTTCAAACACCAAAGTAAACCTTGGAAACATAACTAGTGCAACTTATGCATTTATTTAGCACAAAGCTTTTCAGTATATTCAGCACATAATGCAACTATTAGACCTCTTTATCTGATGCCAACTTCACATATTTCATTACAGCATGTTAAATCCTGTTTCCTTATATATAAATTAGGGATAAGTACAGTGATGCACTGTACAAGGGTCAAAATACAGAAACTACATCTCAAGATTGCACAATTACATTGCCAAGCCCTGTTAGTAATTTGTGACTTCACAAATTACCAGAAAAAACAAGATGACCTTGTCGTCACCCCCACCACCACCACCACAACACACACACATGAAATAAGTAGTCAAAAATTAATTTACTCGGGTAACAAGAACACCTCAATTTTTAAACTTAAAGATCCTTCTTCTTTTTTCTCTTCTCTCTCCTCTCCATATGAGTGTATATGTGTGTGTGTGTGTGTGTGTTTACAAGCAAATGGAAATGAAAACTGACAAAATGAAAATGAAGACAGATAAGGCTTAAGAATTTTATTATTTCAAGTTTTAACTTATTGAAAGAAGAGACCAACAGACCTTCAAAGCAAACTTTAGTTCATCCAGCATTTATTTATCATACTGGCACCATAACTTGCCAATAAAATTTAGGGACTAGAACTAAAAAGTAAAAAGGTTAAGAAGTATTCCTTATAAGACAAATTGAACTGAGATATGACTCTGTTCTTCTTTTACAACAAAAATTGCATATGGTGCTTCATATTCTCAAAAAGATTGCATGCAGCAACTTAGAGCACAAGCGATGCAGAAAAAAAGTTAGAATAGCATCTGAAAGAGTTTGGTAAAACCATACACGCACATATCTACTATAATGATTGACAAAAGCCAACTAATACAGGATTCTTGAGCCAACCTGCAACATTTGAATTGTTGAATCCCTTTCTTCTATTTGCAATTTCTGGTCTTGCTCTACTTGCAACAACTGAGCAATTTGGTTACGGAGTTGCACATTCTGTTCCTTCTCTATCTGATGCTTATCTGCAAGCATTATATTCTCTGCCTGCAAAAGCATCATAACAAATTCTAGATCGTCAAAGAAAGAAACTCATAAGGAATCCATCGACCAGGGTGCTGTAAGTTTCAAGAAGCATAATTCAAACATCATTGGCTCTACAAAAATACAGTGTTCCAATAACTAAGCTAGAAAAAGACGGCTAACATGTATTTTCTTAGAAATTGCTACATTTCACATCAATTAGCCAGTGCAAATTTCTATTTTTACATTACTGCAAACGGAACAATCAGTCATCAGTGTAACATGCTGTTACACCTCCAGGGTCATAAAAAAAATTTCATGAAAATAAGAGTCGCCATCTCTTTAATCAACCAACAACAAAACGATGAAAATCAATACCAACAAACTTATTCTATTGAATATAAAAATTAAATACCCACAAAATCAAAAGAAACAAACTGTTAGCAGATGTCAACGGAAAGAAGCACGATTAACAGATGTTAATAGTTGAAAATCAAAAGTAACAAACTTATACCGTTCAATGGAAAAAGAAACACCCACAAAATCAGCAAAGTTCCTGGGTTGGAGGCAAGACCTTTCCTTAATACAAAAATGGGTTTATGGATCTTTACTTTCATTAATGCAGGAGTTTTCACTCCCATAAGGCTGAAAGTATTACAATAAGGAGTCTAGCTTGCTAAAGGATAAAGTGGTATTAAAATTCAATGATAATCTAGATTACTTCGATCACACAAAAGGTGCAAAACAACGATTACATGGTATAACTGAAATCTGACTGATCTTTCCACCTAGGAAAGGAGAAAACAAAACTGGACTCCTGTCCATAAGTGTACTAGTCATAAAATATGGTTCAGAATAGACAAATTTCCTTTCCACAGATTATCACATCTTTATTTGGATGTGTGGCTCAACTACTGAACACGCCCATTTGGATGCAGTAACTCAGTTGACAGCCTATTTACCCGAAGTAGCCATCTGACAACGTGTAAAGGATGGCATAATTTTTCATTTACGAATTATAGGAGCAAAACAGTGAGAAAGAAGAAACAAGTGAAACACATAACAGTATAAAAGCATGATGTCACAAACCTTTAAATCTGACTGCAATGTGAAAGAAACTTTCCAGGCTTTCTGAACTTCATTGTAGAGTAAAACACATTGGTCATTTGCACGCTTTAAATCTTCCTTTAGTCCCATACTTTCTAACTTCAGGTCGCTTATTTCCTTTTCTTTTTCAAGCAATTCTTTACGTGCATCGTTGGCCTACAAGAAAAGTTGCAGCTGAAATTTTAGTGAACAAATTACCACCACATACGTTTATCTTAAGATCCATTTACCGACATGCATGTATCATGAAACTATCACTAGTGTAGATAGTGACCAAGTCATAAAAGTTCTCTCTTGAATTTGTGCGAACATGTATAGCCTGAAACTATAGATTTGAAAGATAAGCAAGGAAATGATTTCACAGGAAAGCAAAGACTATAAAGGATGCTGATATCGACATGATCTTTTCCTATCTAATTGTAGAACTTGCATGTAATGGGATGCAATGCCAAGATCTTAATCTATTGATGCCAATACCAAAGAAATTCAGCACACTCACAATATCTTTCCATTTCTTGATTGTATCTCGATTCCCAAGGCTCAACATAGCATTTCGCGCTCTAGCCGAATAATTAAGGCATGCTATTGTCTCAGACATGTTTTGCATATTAGGGCAGATATGAACAACCATCAACGTCTTGGAGCTTCCACCTACATGAAGAATGAAAATACAACATGTACCTTAGAAAGATGAAAGGAGCATAAAAGGTCAAAAGTGGAAACGGGGGTCCAGGACAACTTCAGACATATAAGACAATATTGGATGCTAGTGGAAGTGAAGAAAGAAAAAGTCGTGTGTAGCTCTTGATCTATAAGTGAATTGCTCATGTACTGAATTTCTAGGTTCCCAGAGCCCATACAAGTGTACACCACAGACATTGTGTATCATTCTGGTAAGGCATTAGAGGTACCCCTTTCCAGCATCTCATAGTAACATGAAACTATTTGCATTAAGAGACGCTATACAGTTCAATTGTAAGAAAATCTCAAATTAGTCACTCCTTTCAGCAAGAAAGAGAATGTTCTTGAAATTCAATTACAGCATCACCAAGAGCATGCATATCATACACAAGGCTTTTTAACTAAGTTGGAAAGATTTTGAGAGGTCCTATGACGTTTGACTTCTACATCCCAGCTATCCACTGTCATGCGGAGGGAAGCAGTCAAGCAGGTTATATTTTTCTAATAATCCAGCAAGTGAACTCCATTTTAGCTAAGTAATTTTGGCGTTTCCTCCCATTCTTCATCTTCTCCACTATCTTTTGAAACTCGTCTTATTTAAAAATCAGATTATATCAGAGGAAGAGTTTCTATGTATTACATGGTCCAGTTCGGTATGACTAATCTGGGCTAATAACATCATAAGAGAAGGATGGTCAGTTTTCTAAGCTGCATTAAACACCCAAATATATGTGCAAATAACTTGCTCCTTTCAACTTAAATGTCCTTGATGTAGACCAATATGCCTTCTTCCCTTTTCTCCTTTGTTCGAAGTAGGATTTTACAGTTATCTATAGATTATATAGGCTTCCAATCAGTAGCCTTTTGACATAGCATAGTATTCTCTCTAGTAACAGTTAATTCAAAAACAAACCTATTATAACTGAATTCATACAAAAATGTAGACACTTGTCCAAGTCTTTGTACAAATTATACCAAAATACAACAGTTGGAAATATAAACCTTTCAAACTCATGAAGATACAATTGCTCGCAAGAATAGATATTAAGTCTTTAACTCCTAGTAAGACCTTTATTTAAGGAATAGCTATAGAATCAAAACATAAATAACAGGGAAAGGAAATATAGAACATGAATACCTAATGAATCTGCAAGAACTTTTGTTAGCACTGAGTTCTCATATGGAATATTATCCTTCTTAGAGGTTAAAGAAGCCAAAACATCACCCAACCTGCACATGAATATCGACTGTGATGAAAGATAACAGCAAAAGTAGTAACAAAGAAGTCAAAGAATGATAAGTAGAGTAAAGCAAAACACCTCACTGCTAATAACATACCAAAACCTATACTTGAATTGATGGTAATAGAACCAATAGAGCGTCTAAAATCTAGATAGGGCATCTATCAGGCCTATCATATATTGAAATAAAGATAGCTTTTTTGCGGGCTTCCAATATCCCCATGCAAGGACACAAACATGGGAAAAAACATTAACATGAATAACAATGAACAAACAAAGAAACCTCTTAAGGTTCCTGTTGGGGTACAAAACTCTACTAACTGCTGTGCCATACAAACAAACCAGCGAGAAATATTTGCAACTACAACTCATGACAAGTGGAAATCCTTTAGATTGTTGCTAGACAAAGGAAATGAATTACATCATCTATCGTATTACCATTGAAAAAACAAAATGTGGACGTTCACTTACGCTGAGAGGGATTTTAGGACATGCAAAAACTCTGTTGCATGTTCACCAGCTTCCTCCTCTACATTTATACTATCGCTTCCAGCCAAATCAACTAGAGTAAGCTTGCTATATATGTTCTCACCCGTGATCACATTCTTATAGTATATATGAACCATGACAACCCTACAAAAAGCAAGCCAAAGAGAAACAAATATATAATAAGAAAAACCTAGGGTGGAAGAATCAATTCATTTTAATAAAGAAAGTGGAATAAGATGAACATACACAAATACACACAACAACAATTTTTACCAAAGATACATGAAATGCATTATTACATAAAGTTCAACATATTCCAGAACATGACAGTTTCTATGGAGAAGCTGCAAACCTAGTGGAAACTATGTCGTACAGAATTTTCTGTAATTTGAGTTTTATATAGAGCACTTAGCATCTTGGACTGTGTATGACAGTAGTTGAAATGTTTTTCAGTCAACTGTCAGCCTGACAAAAGAGTGGAAAATTCTGGAACCATTTGTCATGAAATCCCATTCTACGTAGAATGTCTTTTCCATTAAAGTTTATTATGCAAACCAGATGGAGCCTCCAAAAAAATGCTTAATACCACAAATAGTTGTATTTTCAAGCACTTGCCATAAAAACCTACCACGTTTCATCTTCAGAGGTTTTGTGAAAGTTCCCCAAAACTATAACACATCAAAGTAGTTGGCTGGTGTTCCTAGCTCTATAAGCACATTATGGCTGGAAAATGGATTATAACTAAACTGACTCCCTTACAAAAATCCTTTAAGATGTCCTCAGGTGGATCATCCTAACCATCCTTCATTGCATCTGCATGTGACCTCAACCAGCAATTGGATCAGTTGCAGCATTGCCCCATCTTCTTATATGTCACTAAGTGAAGTCCCATTAGAGCTTGAACAGCTTCCAGCAATCTGCCAAAATGCTCCACAAGGAGTGAGAAGATCCGTCAGTGATTTGGATAATTTCACTTCAGACCCAGCCACCAATTCCAGCATCTAACAATTCAAACTTAGTTGCAAGAAGGACTTAGTCACTAAAGCTTACAGTTCTTCCATAATGGAGCAGCGATGAACTTCACAACTGAAAGCTCTCAACCAAAACCATTTAGCAACCCTTATCAGGCTCGTAGCATAGTTTACCATTCCTACTTGAGTAGCTACTAATTCATACTTAGTTTGTGCTTGCCCAACCAGTTTACTCCATCCTATGCACTCAGCAAGCTTCCGCGATCAATCTACCTTGGTAGGGAAGGCAACAGCAAGATCAAAAGCAAACTGTAAACAGCTTAATTGTACAGGATTGTTTCCAGAAGCGAATCGACATGTTCTCAGAAACTTATCACTCCTAGCCTTACTTGAGGTCCCAATAGTACAAAGATGAGGGACCATGGAAAGGATGGAAGGATAATATTTCCTGAAAATCGGACAAACTTCTGTTAGTCCAGATGGACTTAACGCTTCAAAAGGAATAAAAGTCTGTGGCTATGTCCACCCACATTTCTTCTGCCTTAGGACTTAGGACAGCAGATCAATGCATATGTAGAGTTTTCTTGGTCAGAGCAGCAGTTTTGGCGGTTATCCAATAGAACAATTCCTAGGAGACCTGATGGGTTGGCCATAAGCCTATCCTAGAGGGCAAGGCAAAGGAAGAACATGACCCTCTGAGAACACTTGGTTTCCTGGAGCCATCTCCAATCACCATCAACCACACAGCTGATTGCTTTGTCCAGATTGGGATATTGGGTAAATGATGGTAAGTGCGCTATACACGAACTTCCCTTTTGGGGGCTACCCCAAACCCTGACATTGTGGGCATTTCTATCATTAGAGTAGGTGCATTCTCCAGAGTTTTATAAGTTTGTGATTGAGGATATCGGCCTACCACACAATTATTCTTTTGCAAAAAGGAAAAAGATAAGTGTCCACAACTCCACATAAACAAGTGCTAAACTAACGCAAACCACAGAACAAACAAAACATAAGCAGAATAAGCCTCAAGACACAAGACAGTAATGCAGAAACATTGGCATAAACCATACAGATGGGAAACTTTAAACTTCAAGGTGTCGCTCCCTCGATTCTGGAATGCTGCTTTGAGGACTTTGGAGAACTCTATAGGATTCTCAACTTTTTCCTGGACAAATTCCACAACATAGTCTGACGACCCAATACAGACCTTTGGTAGAATATTTCCAGATTCCAGAAGCAAATCCCTTATCTACAAAAGCATTCATGAGGGCCATTATCAGATATTGATGACGTTCAGCATGATATATGTCAAAAAGAGATTTACCGTAAATTGAGAACCAAACAGTGGTTTAGGAAAAGGAACCTGTTCATTATAAAGCTCAAAGACGGAAACCGAGAAACTATATCGAGAAGTTGAAGTTGCATCTGAGTTGGATAAATCAAAAAGCTCCTCAAATGATCGAACATATAAACCACGATCATGGCTAGATCCTTCCTGCAGGAAGATGGAATGTTATCAGATAGAGAGATTATCAATCAATGTTTTGTGACACATTTACATCTAACTTCATTTGACATCTTCTAATATGATCCCAAGGAAACATACATTAGCAAGAAACAGGAAAAGTTTCACATAGACTTTTGCACCCATGTGTGTGTCAAAGACACATATAGATGCATGTAGCACAAAAATATATAAAGATGCATTAACTGTCATAGAAGTAGTAATGATATCAATTTTATGAGTATTGAAGGAGGGGAAGAGAGGAAAAAGAAGAAAGACCATAGTATGCGTCTTTCCGGAGCTGGTTTGCCCATATGCAAATACTGAAACATTATATCCATCAAATGCTGACTGAACAAAAGGCTGAACATCAGCAAAAAGATCAGCTGCAAAAATGAAGCCAATAAGTTAGTTTCTTTGATCAGCCGAAAGAAAGGAAGTGAATCAGCAACAGGATACCACCTTGTCCAAAATGAGGTCCATAAACCCTGTCAAACTCAAAATCCTTTTTTGGATTGGAGAGACTATCATCCCCAGTATTTACGCGAAGGGTAAAATCATCAGGAAATTCAACAATATATGGACCTTCATTCTCAAAAAGTGGCCTTGCACGACAAAACACCTTTACATTACCTGCAATCAGTAACCAGGTTCAGACACACATGATGATCATAAGGCAGCCACAGGAAAAGTGCCTGTGTGTGTCCTAAGTTTAGTAAGAATAGAGGAGGGAAAATACATGAATGCTTGGAAAAGAAGTCAGTACCTTTTGCAGTCAATAAGTCATTAAATAACTTTTTCTTCTCAGATAGCAGCGGAGAAATTCTAGCTTCAGTTTCAAGGGCAGCTTGATCTGAAAGTAGGGGTGATTTGTTTCCAGTCAATGAAATCTACCAGAAAAGATATTTGAAAAGCAGATATCTCTAAACCTTAGCCACTAGTATTATGGTTAATTTGACAAAGTGGGAGCAACAGCAACATGGAGGTCTGGTAGGAGAAGATCTTGAAGTAGCATTCTAGAGAAGAAGTATTTTTATGCTAGATGGTATTAGTTAAGAGTCTTTCGTAGTTGTACACAACTACCAATGAGATGACAGGAAACATTTGCAGAAACACATAAATAATTGCAGAATAAAAGTCTTGTAAATATCATAATATAATTTGATCAGACATATTTGGGCAACTGTTCAATAAAAGTTGTAAATGCATTGAACTAAAACTAATTTGTATCAAAAATTGACACAATTTCTTAATCCAAACTGACACATTTTACCTAGCTTACGAGTCTTGTCAGCAAGTACACCTAAATAACGTGTGACACGATCAAGCTTTGCACTGGAATATTCCTGAAGATCCGTAGCTTCTTGTCTCAACTGCAAGTAATCTTCTCTGACAACCTGTGCAAACAAAGCAAAAAGAACATTTCAGAGGAATAACAAGTTTAGGAAAAATAGGGATATGCTTGAACCAAAGGGTAAAATCAAAATCACCACATTGAATCCATTTTAACAAAAACTATGTAACCCTAATGCAATCAATGATGCACTAGAGCGAAGTCCAAGGTTTGGCTATTAGTGGTATTTACCAATCAAAACCAAGGAAAATGCCAGAACTCATAAGAAAAAAGTGAAGCCTCATAAGCATAGTGATTAGAGGTATTTAATATGTGTTATTGTCTGACGAGGTCCAACACAAGGTTATTGTACTAGCTAACTGCAACCTTCTTGTTTCTCTTCCTAGTCCTCATTACCCTTTTGCTAACATTTCAACCTTTAGAAGCAACTAATATATGTTGCCGTGTTGCGCTGAACATCCACATATGACATATATCATGTAAATTTCTGAGAGACTACATCTGACTACACTCCATGTGGCATATAAGTGTAAGAGACACAACATTTAGCATGCACAAAAATGACTGTTCTCAATGTGAAATCTCAGGATTCCAAAAAGTGGGAAGGTGATGAGATTTAAACCACATAAGATAATAAAAAAGGATGAACAATTTCACGTTAAAATTAGACTTTGCAATGTTTGGCCACAAAACTATTAAAGTACAGTTCTATTGTGTTACAAACATGGAGAGAACAAACTTCCAGGAAAGTGATATTATCAGCACTTGCCCACTCGTGAAGTAACCGTGAAAACCGAAGAATACACTGAAAACAGTATTCATAGTCATAGTTTTAAAGTTTCTAAGTTAAACTATCACAAATGGTTTCTATATAAATACCATGTAACTTACAGATGTATAGAGATTTTATCTGATGGTGTCGAATGCACCATGAATAACAAATTCCAGTAGAAGTATGATCCCTTTCCAGAAAGAGAAACTAATGTTGCTTCTGAAGTTCTTCTCCATTGGGATTGAGGTGTTCCACCCATATAATAGATGTCGGAATATTTCACCAAAATCTCTCTATTAACATAGACGTCAAATTTGATATATTTTATCCATTTAACCAGCATAAGCTAGTGCTTTCAGACAGGTGGCATGTAATTCGAGAGGAATGTTATCAAGCACTCATAATGTGGCTTCGCTGACCCGAAGACATTTCGAGGAAAGGTTCCTTTTCTTCAAAACTCAAGATCCTTCAATAGATTATTAGTAAATGAGCTGTAGTATGGATCTTAATCTTAGTCCAACTGTCCAAGCAAGGAAAAGTAATCTATGGCCTCCCATTTATTGGACCTTTAAAACCTTCTACCACTATTCTGCAAACTGGAGCTCCTTGTTCTCTCTGTTGTTGACCGTTTTGTTTCCATAGGCTGCGGCCAGTGTGCTATTTTTCTTTAGACAGTTGTGCCACAGGTTCCCCTTCATAATATCTTGGTAAACTTGCGGACTGACAGCTTCCTGTTCGGAAGGCTGTAAACCTCTTCCATGCATGTTCCCATGTCAGGTAAATTGTAAAAAGAAAAGATAGAAAAGGAAATGACAAACAAAATGGTCTGAAGCATGAAAGGATGCTTCATTTTGTGACACAATGATTTTGACGAAAAGACACTGCCATCAAAGCTTCCATCAAACCCTTCCAGGAACAAATCTATCCTACATCAATGCTGAAAGAGCCAGCTTTGGAACACCAAATATACTCCAGTAATTGGTCTAACCCTTTGGCCATCTCAGTAAGCTTAAATTTGAGGCATTTCTCAAGCTGATAAACTCATATAGGTGACACGTCCCTCATGAATGTGGATAAAAAGTAAAACGAGCATCATCTGATTAACTGCTGATCCATGAATATAATCCAAAAGAAGAGCGTAGTGTCTATAACAGGTCAACTGAAGGGATAGGGAGGAACTCTTGTTAGATGAGAACAGAGCCTACAGAAGTAGTGCTGGCTTCCAGATCTGTTCTCTCTATCTATAGCAATCTTCCATTTGAAAAGCAATCATATTGCATGTTGCAGTAGCTAAACCAAGCCCTACCAGAATCTCAAGAACGAATCAAAATGCCAGGCATTGAATAAAACATCCTATTTTAAGTTGGTCCCAATTATTCCTATCAAAAGAGTGATGTTCATAGCAGTCACATAACTACTTTCTCATTTCTTGTGTCACTAAACAAGAATCTAACACAAGAATCCATAAAGTTCCTATATCAAGAGCTTCACCACAGCAATCAATTCAAAGTTCACTTCTACCCAACAACAATCAATTGTCACAAAACCTCCAAGAAATCCGGATCATATTCCACGCATACCTATTAGTAGACAAAAGTAACGCTTCTTCTTAAACTCAAAAAACCAACATTTCAGTCATTCAAACACCAAACTCATCAAACATTTGCGTAAAACCTTGAAAGCCGAAGACATCAAAGAAGCATTGCCAAGGAGACACACAGGAAAGCCAAAAATAAACCTAAATCAATCCCTTAGTAGCGCCACAGTTAAAGAAGACAAACCTTGACTTTGTCCTTCAATCGCATGAGCTTGGAGCTCACGGCGTGCTGGGAGAGCTCGGAATGCGAAGAAATGGACATCGAGTAGCGCCGCCCCAACGACGGCGCCACCGAGGCCCTCCTGTAATCATCCCGCTGCTCCACCGATCTCCTTGGCTCGAACCCAGCCACCTCCCAGTTCCACCGGTTATTGCTCCCCTTCTGCTCCCCCATTTCCAATAAAAACCAGCCCGATTACCCACAAAAATTCAGACCCAAAACCACACAAACAAAAAATCAACAACAGCTTGAAAATGCAGCTCCGCAGAGATGAAGAGAGACACAGAGTTGATGCAACACAACTCTCTTCTTTCTCCTCCCTGCCACTGAATTATGGCCTCTTAATTCTTTCCTTGGGTGTCACCGTAATCCAGTTCAAAAATTTTAGTGGTGGGGGAGGTGTTGACAGCGGCGTGTTTGGGTGGGACACATTTGGGCGTTGGGGGTTCACATAAAATACTTGGGATTGCGGTGAATTGAGGGCTCGCTCTCAATACTGTGTTCTTGTGTAATAAGTGACCACGTTTTCGATTTTAATTTTGATTGGCTTTGGAGGGAGATAAAAAAACAGGTCCGCCACCTAAAAGCGTGGTTTTGGTGACATATTTATTATACTATTGACCCTTTTTTAATTTATTTCCAACTATGAAAGTGTATTAAGAAAATTCTGATATACAATTTATAGTTTTTAGAAAATGTTGAAAATATAAAGATGAGTTTTTTTAAGATTATCTACTAGAATTCCTACTTAATTTTCCTAGAAACACTATGTGGTATTTTGCATATGTTTGTATTTCCTGTGTCTGGCTAGACTTTTAATTTCTCTATGTAATCTAAAATCTTTCTTGAGTTATATCAAAATACGAATCAATAATTCAGCAATGAATATAATGAAATAACGAACTGAACTCGTACATTACAAACAAAATACCCAAACTTTGTGAGTGTATCACAAATCAAGGTTTCGTCAATGTACTGTTTGTTATATTTAGGAATATAAACAGTTTGAGTTATAGAGTTTAAGTTTCGATAAAATGCAGGCTTATCTAGCCAACTTTTTATATATTACAGTCCCGATCAATGATGTTTCATCACAATAATAAGTTCATTAGTAATTTTGATAAAGAAAAGTAATTAAAATGAAAATGATATGAAATTAGATTAATAGATATATTTTTTCAATCATTTTTTGTTATAACTTATAAAAAATTAGCATATAATTAAAAACGTAACATGCATGCTATGAATTGTATCGATGGCATGTCATTTCTATGTAAATGTCGTGTCCATGACATTCGAATTTTTTTATTTGTTTTTTAAGAACACATTAAATGACATGTTCGACAAATAACGAAAATAATTTTGTTGTTGACAAATGCCCAATATGGCACATAATGATTTTTGAAATATAATTGTATTATGGGTTTTAGAGGGTGTTTGACTAAGTTTGTAAGCTTTTTAAGTTCTTTAATCTTACATCAAATAGATAAAATCACTCTCACAAGTTTATTAGTATTTCACTTTTACCGTTCATATAACTTATGTTTTTTTTACCTCGAAGCAATATTTATACTTCTATTCTTTTAAATTAGAGGTAGTACCGGCCTCCTCTGATATTTAATAGAATTACACATAGAACCCCTTTATTTTTGGAAAAAGTACACATAGTACCATAATATTTGTTTGTGTTTAATAAATAAACCACCCGTTAGTTCAAAATTCACCAAGTTTGAAGATATTAGATAAAAAAAAAAAAAACAAAAACAAAATGGATGAAAAATTCATATTTATCCATTGATTAACTTATTACATGTCAAATTAATATTTTCTGACCAAACTAACTTTATAAATATTCACATGTTAATGCATACGAGGAGATATATCTTCATTGTTATAAAGGTAATCCAGTCATAAAAGAATTATTTGGCACGCAACAAGTAAGTAATAAATTAACCAGAGGTAAATATAGAATTTCATTCAAGTTTTTTTAACTAATATCAATAAATTCGGTGAATTTTAAATAACAAATGGGTCTTTTGTTAGAGATAAACAAATTTTAGGGAGCACTAAATGTAATTTTTCAAATTATAGGGGTCTACATATAATTACACAAAATTTTAGGTGAGGAGGATAAGATTTTTTCTTTAATTTATGATAGCTTGATGGCTTTTTATGTTATATTATCTATATATTATATATTAAGGGAGAACACATGAGTGGTGTCTTTTTTATTTTTGGTATGTTTGTTAATTATAATTTATTTATTTTATTTATTCATCTAACTTCCCACTCCCTAATTATATTTTGATAATCATTTCTTCTTTTTTAAAATTTTCATGTATTTTTTTCTCACCAATTTATTATAACTTTAATATTAATTTATTATTTTATATACTTTATTAAATAGTAAATATTTTCTTTTAGATAGCATTATAAAATTTTAAACACACATAAGATGTGCCACAAATTATTAGTAATATATAAAGTTTATTATGCCAAGCACGGTAAAGTTTTATAAACTCCAGGGATAATTACACTCTTTTCCTAAGAGATTTAGTGTAATTACACGTAAACTTTATGTGGTTTAAAAAATTATATCTAGTATTCATGATATTTGCTTTTGTCTACTAAATCTCAAAGTTAGTCAAAATTCATCGAACTTGTTTATAAAGATAAAAAATCTATATTTACTCTCGATTGACTTATTACTGATTTATTACAAGTCAAATAAATCTTTTTAGGATTAAATTATCCTCATACGTCTTCACGCATTAATGCATGTGATAAGGTATATTTTCACCGTAATAAGAGTAGTTTAGTTATTTAAAAAGTGTTTGACCTGTTATAAGTCAGTAATAAGTTAATCACGAGTAAAATATCATTTTTCATTCAATTTTTGTTAATTTCAACAAAGTTAATGAATTTTGACTAATTGATGGACTTATTTGTTAGACCAAAACAAACCTCAAATGTGCTAGATGTAATTTTTTAAATTATAGGGAATTTGTGTGTAATTACATCAAAAGGGGATGAAAGTGTAATTATTCCTAAAATATAAGAGTGAAATATTTTTAAAATTTTATTTTTAAAATAGAATTAATATAGGGCCCAAAAAAGTTTTATCAAGTGGCTCAATTATTATTCATTTGTTTGGGCCGCGATTTGTAAGAGGAGTTGGGCCCAATCTCACCACCTAATTAATTTCTTTGACCAGCCAACTTCGAACCCGATCGTCTTCCACAACTTCAGGCTAGCCGACGCCGGTGGAGTCAACGGCGAGAGAAGCGGTGAGCGCTAAACCTGACTGAAACCTTTTAATAGCTCCACCTGATTCTCGTATGAACTTGTCAGCCCAATTCATATTTATTACCTGTATTCAACATTTTCAGATTTTGGTATAATGGATCATCGTATAAAGTCTTTCGACGAATTCCGGTGTGCAATTTCGTCATCTGTATGGACCTGAAAGCTTAAAGCATTTTATTCATCAGGATGTAGGCATTTGTTGGTTATCATCAAGTCACTAGAGTTGACTGCATTTTTTGAGGTATTCATGACGGGGTTTCTATCTGCTAATATGAACTGAAAGTGAAACTAGTGTGTGTCCCCTCACCAGTTGTAAGCTTTGTTTGCTTGTATTAGACTTTCTTCCGTATGCATTCATGTAAGCTTTGCTTGCTTGTTTTGCGATTTGTGTTCTGTGTGGGACAGGGAAGAGAAGCTTGTAACTGTGTTTGGATTTATTTCATGTTTTGAATCACATGAAAGATGCATTTTCATATTGATGTACAATGAATTTCAGCAGATTCTTTAACTTCATGCTAATTTGCGGAACAAAGGTGTTTTCAGCCTACACTTTTGCAGTTGTGTCGGAATTCATATAGCCTGTGAGCATAATGGATGGGCCACATGATGTTCAGTGCCACTGGACCTCGAGTTTATTGTTTATCACGATGACTCAAGGTTGTTCCAAATCGTGGCAATGCCAGAAATAAGTTTTAGAACTTTGTTTTCATTATTCAGCACTATTCCAAATCTATAATTCTGGACAGGGAGTGGCAAGATGCTCATATGGAGGTTACATACACAGATGTAACTACCTTTGTGTTTTCTGATGCTGCAACGTTAATGGGCCATCTGGAAGATCACCTTATGAAAGATCAACATATTGGTATTGGCCAGTGATAACTTTTCTTCTAATGCCTAATTTGTTTCTTCATCATTCTTGGGGAAAATTCTTTTCACGGCCTCAGGTATCATGGCAAAGTACTTTACTTTTCAAAATGGCAATTGAAAAAGATTGTCTTTATATTTGATTGACTTTGAATCTGGTGGGATATAAGAACAATGAAACATGTGTATTGATCATCTATTGTGTGGTTTTGTGCTTATATTAAATCAATATTTGGTGAAGGTCAAGTTGATATGAAGTGAATACTATCATCTTAATTCATTGGAGCTTAGTTGAATAGTGATGGCTAATATCTAGCAGTTCATGGAGCGGTATAGTTTTCATGACTAGGTTCAGATTTTGAGGTTTTGCTAATGACTGGTAATAGGTGAATTTTCTTTTCTTTTCGTTTGTGTGTGTGTGGTTGTGCATTGTTTTTGAACATTTAATTTGATTTCAGGATTGAAACTAGGCAAATTTTGTGGCCAGACCAAGTTATGGACATAGATATCATCACCTTTAAGGTGAAGCAAAATGGGGAAAAGACAAGGAAAAAGAAAAAAGAGCTAGGAAAAGTTAACTCCTCTCTGAAATTAAGCCGTTCTTTCCATAGTTCTAGCTCATGGATATTAGGAGGATTGAAACTTTTTCTTCTTTGGGCAATCTTGTAGAACGTCTCTAACCAGTCTGGGAAGTTCAGCAATTTTAGATATATTAGCTTATGAACTGGCTATAGATGCCTTGATATATACTACATGTTCGATGAAATTTCCATAATGATGTATGGTATATTAAATTCACTTGGCAGATCTACTGGTGTCTGCTTATCCATAGAATTCTGAGGTTACGACGGTGCCTGAGAAGCTCTCTACGTATTCAGTGATGGTTTGGCTTTTCAAATCATTCACTTTTACCATTGGAACCCATGGGAACTGTGAGCGCATTTTCTGTTGCCACGATTCTATGGATCTTAATCTCTTTGATGAATGGTACAGCTTTAATTTATTTCTTCATATAGTGCTTTTCCTTCCCTATTAACTTGTTTCTCTAGATATCTATTTCTTTTGCCTGCATGTCAAGTAAATCTAACTCTATATAGAAATCTGTATAAACTTCGAAACCAAGTGCTTATGTGAAGGGGCGAATAATTTTTTAGATATTGAGAAGTGATATTGATCATTGACTGGCAGATTGCATTAAATTAGTAGAACGAAAGGAAGTACTAATTGGATATAAGTATGTCTTAGGAATATTATTCAACTAGCTGGTTTGTAAAGCACGGTAGTTTGATTAAGGGGATCCATCAACATGAGAAAGTGATACATAACTTGTTTGTCTGAGGACTGAAATTTTTCGCCGGCTTTCCTCTTTTCCGTTCTTCAAAAGTTGAATTCCTGATTTCTCATTATCCATTGTGCGATAATCTTACTATGATCTGAACTGTAGCTAAAAAGCTTGGTGATTGTGTACTGTCATTTGAATTACAGACCATCTGTCGCAGACTGCATTTTGCTATGGGCTTGACATTCACCTGAGAATATGCATTTCCAAGCATCTTACTTCTTGATCCGCATTACTTCCGATCTAGTAAGAACCTGCCCTTGTGCACTGGATTTCTGCATCAAAATCATCTTGGGACTTTAGCAACTCAAAAACCATTGATTTGCATTGTGTTTGGGTCTTTTTAACAAGCATGATCACTCTGAGGAGAATCATATTTGGGTTAATTTCTGGATCTCCGTTCCTCATCTTGACTGCATTGTTTTTCTATTGATATGAATGGGATTTCTTGCATGTGGCATTGTTATACCATCTCACCCGAACAGAATCACAGCACAATTTTTCTATATACTTCTACCACATATATCTCAATTACGAACATGAATTCTCGGTGCTGGAAACGCGCATGACCCTTCTGCCTCAATTCATAGTGCAGCTAGTTCTGATCTCCCTATTTGCAAATGACTTACCCCATTGTGTTTATTTCTGCAGACGTTGACGTATATAGCATTCAACAAGGTTAGTGAAGTTTATAGCAAATGAAGTTCTGTTTCTACCACCCTAATTAAGTTATGTCAGTAATTTTTACCGATACTTTCTCGATCGTTTACAGGTCATAATGGTACAATACTCTGTGTGATTCTACTGTCTAGCTACTGCCTCAAATATTGCCATGGAGCAACATGAAGCTTAAATGGAAATGCATGGCTACATATTTCTTGCAATTTACCTATGGCTTTATTCGGGTTTGGTTTCGGACATATACATGGTTAACAGTAAAGTTGCCACTTTTGTATTACATCTGCTATATATATAAATGCGTGGGCGTACAATAGAAAATGTACTAATCATATCATATAATTACATCTAATCAACATCTATTATTAAAGTTTACATTATCGTCGAGTCTCATCTTCTTAATCATTACGATGCATTATTAGACTGAATAAAAGTTCACATCCGTGACGCATGATGTATTAAAACGGTTGTTTAGGTTGAAATTTCATAAAATAATTTGATGTTATGGGTTCGAGTTTCATTCAATATGTTGGATATTTATTTTATTTTATGTGAATTTATTTTATTATTTATTGAATGAACTAACGTATTACTTACTTTATGAAAATATTAATGTAATTAACGCATCAAAAAGGAAAGTTCACATTTGCGGATTATTGGACACACCTGTCCGATTATTCATAGTGTCATAATTGAAGTGAGTAATTGAGCATACATGTCCTTAAGAAGTAAATACACACATGCCTGTACACGCTATTGTACCAAGACATATCTAACTAAAACTAAATGACAAGCCAACAATAAAGCGACAACACACCCTAATAATAATTGAAACACCCAAGACCGGATAAAAATTGACACTTCTCTAAGTAGAAGCGTGTTTGGGTGAGTCAATGAACTCTTCAAAATATCTTATCAACTGTTCAAAAGTGTTTAATAAAACTTTTATTTGTAAAATCTAAAAATCATATATTAAAAACTTATAAACTCTTTAAAATAAAATGAAATAAGACATCTTGATTGCCCTTATGGAGGAATAAATTCAATCAAACGTAGTTGATAAGGTTTGATGAGAGGAAATAATCGGCTAATTAATGGATTATGATATTATTTAGATAGCTTTATTTAATTTGGAGGACTATAATTTTTGTATTATTTGAAGGAATAATTCGTTTATTGCAAACGATTGGAATTGGAACGAATGAAATAATATTCATAAAAGGGAATATTGTTTTTCTACTTTGACAAATACTTTTTTTCTAGAGGATCATTTTTTCTTCTTTTGGAAAAGAGTAGAAACAACTTTATTCCGTGTAAAAAGATAGAATAAGTTTATTGTTGAATAATTTTTCTGAAATGGAAATCTCAAGAAATATCTGATTTTTCCTTAATAATCTTTATATTATGAAAATATTTAATATTGTTCCAAATACTTAGACTGCAACCAAATTTAAATTAAAAAATTATTTAAAACAAAAATTAACACTCTGTTGCGAACTAAAAAGAAAGTGTGAAAACTTATAGAAAACACAACAAAGGGCAAAAAGGTATGTAATGTTAAAGTTTTCCCAAACTTTTACATTGTGTGTTTGATTAATGGATTTGACCGTAAGGATTTCAATTCCCACATAATATTATTTTTTTAATTTATTTGGATAATTTCATATACAAAATGGTTTCGAATTCATCTTTTATTTCTAACTATATTTGTAAAAATTGATGGATTTTGAAATTTTTTAATTATATACTCATTTGAAATTCTTTTTTCTAAATCATCAAATTAAAATTCAAATCTTTCAATCCAAATGTAGCTTCTGTTCATTTTACAAAATTTCGTAAATAAGGAGTATTGAAGTTGGTTAGAAGAATTAGTCGAAAAGGTGTCTCTTTAGGGCGGCCCACTTAAATCAGGTTAAATTACGTTGATATTATTTAAAATTAGATTAAATACCCCAGCACTTTATAAAATTATAAATATATCCCTTAAGAAATTACCAATGTAAGGTTTTGTTTTTGAGATGTCAAATATTTGAAGAGAGCATAAATGCTTGTGTAATTATATTTAACTTCAAAAGATATTAATATAATTTATTGTTAATTGTGGAAAATTCATGGTATTACCACATTCTTTTTCTTGTCAAAATAACCTAGACTCCATTAACATTTATTTGGAAAAAATTCAATTTTAGTACTGTAAGTTCCGAGGGTAGTAAAATTTGTCCAGTTTAAATCAAAATTTGCATTCTCGTTGTGTAATTTTAAAAATGATGGCATTTTAGTATTTTTCGATTGATTTTGTAGAAAATTTCCACGTCATCAACCATTTCAGTACCTAAATTGTGACTTATGGTGAATTTAATGACGCAACAACCAAGTTGTAATTTTCAATTGCAATTTTGATTCTATATCTTTAAGGTTTAGCGGTTTCAGTCTTCGTAGTGATTTCAGTTCTTTATCTTTACATAATGATTTGTGTAAACAGACCATAAGATATAAATTTATTTGAACCCTCAACAATACTTATTGAAATATTTTAAAAAATTGAGTTATTTTGCCTAAAAAATATTTTTAAACTTAAATTTAATCGTAAAATTTACCTAATGACAAGGAATTAAAGTGAATTTTATACTCCCTATTATTATTTTATTTTTTTTGAAAAAGTAGAATTGATGTCAAGTGCATACTAACGTGCCACGTGCGTCTAATAGTCATAGCCCCTACAGTACACATTTCTGAATTTCTGGACTAGATTTAGCGCTTTCATGCGTGTAGTCTGCAAACATGTACTGAAGCCGCGTGTTCAAGTACAATAACAAGAGATGCACTTATTGAACCTACTGCACGCTAAGCTACTGTAGAGAAACCACTCCACGTAAAAGCCCGCAGCTCGGGTAGGCCATGTTGGAGAGAAAACATATTAATTATGAAAAATAATAAATGATTTTCTGAATTATATCCTCTTTTTCAACGTCTACCGTTCTTGATGAATAATTATTATTTCTAGATATTAATAATTAATAGGATGTCCTAACTTTCTCCTTAATTTCTATTTAATTAATTTGGATATATAGGTAAATATTTAGTGTATATATATATATATATGTTGAAATCCCGTTATATACATATGATGTCAACATTCTACTCATAAAGCGGGGTTCGAACCTATAACCTCTAAGATCATGGGGCTTTAACTTCGCCAACTGAGCTGGCCTGGTTGACATTCTAATTGTCTTTGTTAGGTATCGAGATTTGCAACGAATAATTGTGATCGAGTTATTTCAATTAATAACGAGCATATATGGCACACTCACATGTGTGTGCACAATCAATTTAATAATTTATTAAAAAAACTTAACGTCAACCCCAATTTTTTAACAGAATCCCAATTTGGTCTTGAAATTGAAAAAAAAATCGACATATGGGACTAAATGTGCGAATTGGCCTGAGTGTGAGACTAAAATTGGAAACAAGTCCACTTATGAGATCAAAAATGTAATTTACCCTCATCAGCAATGTCGTGCTATTATTACTCATCAGAAAAATTCATGTTCAAATTATGTTTAATCATACTGAACGAATTATATATAAAATATTTAGTCGCTCTCTTTAAATTGTGTACAAACAATAAAGTATCAAATATATTATAATTAATTCAAATATGATAGACCCGTTTTGAATTAACTGAATTTATTTTCTTACATGATTGATCAACCTACCAAAATGGATTTGAATCAAAATTATTTAAATTTAAATATATATATATATTGTGGCACAAGAATTTGTGACAAAATATCTTTCCAGTGTAATGGTACATGTGGCAACCAATAACAGCAGAGCAATACTATACTCAGAATTATTTTATATAAAAAGAAATAAAAAATATATGATATTATATATATATATATATATAATATTTTATTATTTTAATTTTCTTAACTAATCAAGAAAGATAGTGTGCACAACCTGCCAATCATGTTCCTCATCTTATCCTCATCTCATCATACACAACTTACAAATATATATATATATATATAATATGTAAAAAATACCTTTATTTATATGAAATTAAAATAATAATTGGGAAGCTATATAATAGTATCAACTCAATAATTTAAATGGACTTGATGTTTGTAAAGAGAAAATTTTATTTTTTGAGATATATCGAGTGTTTGCAATACTTTCTACATTTTTTATAGGAATATAAGTTATAAGTTTAACTATAGTGAAAGTTGAAAGTTGAAATTGAATCGTGTGCTGAGGGAAAATATTTTAATATTTATAATCATTAGCAGAAGTCGGTAAAAAGCTGCTAATAATTTGATTTAAGTGATAAGTTTAATATTGTCACTAATTAATTTACCTTTTTATTAAAATAATAAAATTCATTACTGTAAGAAAATAAACATTTAGTGGCAAGAATGTTTATTTTGTCACAATAATAAATTTTATTATTTTAATATAGGCAAATTATATTGATACCCTCTAAGATTAGGTCTAATTATACAAACACCCAATTGTGTTTTTTCAAAATTACGGCTACACCCTCTGAGGGGTGTTAGTATAATATTTTTCAGGAAGTGTTTGTGTAAGTTTTACATTGAAATAAAGGGTATAGCCGTAATTACAATTATAACATCAGGAGGTGAAGCTGTGTAAGAGGTATTTATGTATTTTGAACTAATCTCAAGAGTGAGAGCATCGCGCACTTATATTACATATATATACATATGTGTGTGTGTGTGATTTTGAGCATGTGTTGCCCTGTTAATTAATGCTTGAGGAGAGGAGGGAGGGATTGAATAATGATGAAGAGAGCCCAACCTGTTTCACCACAAAAAGACAGTCTTCTTTTTCCACTATTATTTCTTCAATTATCATAAACCACACACCCACACCTAAAATAAATACGATACACTTATTATATATTTAATTACTTGTTCTGAATTATGTATATTGTACTTGTCGAAAAATTCTAATTCGGACCTGACTCGTCAAAATTTGAATCTATGGCAACTACAATACACTGTAAATGTGATTGGTGTACAATTTAAAAGAAGTGAACAATCACCAAATTTAATTCGTACAAAAAAAATTTATAATTGTCGTATAATTAATTTAAGTTGAATCAAACTCAATTGCGGACACAATTGTATCTGATTTTTTCTCATTATTGATTGGTGAAGTTTTGGGCCAACGCCACCCAAACAGTTGTAGCATTTGATATGTATATTCCCAAATAATCAATCAATCCTGATTTCCAGGGTAACAGGGAACAGTTGAAAACTCAAAAACAAACACAGAGAAACAGACACAGAAAATTGATCCATCATTCACACAGGATATATCCAACTACCCCAACAAAACTAGTCAAGAAACACCATTAAATTCTATCTATATATCTTCTCCTTCTCCCCACTACTTGGATAATTTTCTCTCTCAGACAACTGTTCTTCTCTCTTTCTCTCTCTCTAATCATCTGGATCTGAATGACGAGAGTATGACCACCAAATGAACTCTCCTTCTCTTTGTGTTGGTTCTTCTGTTTTCATCTCATGTTCGATTTCTTGGGTTTAGGGTTTTTTCGTTCTCGCTAAAAATGGCAAAATGCAGGCTTTTCAAACCCATGCCTCTCTCTCTCTTGACACACACACTCACACGCTATATATAGAAACCCTTTTTCTCTAATTCTCAACTGTGCCCAAGAAACTGGCTTTTCATTGCCATTTTCAGCTGCTTTCTAGATTCGGATAATTGGTGGGCGGGGTGGAGAGTAGTATCTCTCTCTCTCTCTCTATATATATATATATATATACACACACACACATATATTGTGGGAATTAAGTTGTAAATTAATTAAAATGGCGAGGGAGAAAATTCAGATCAAGAAAATCGACAACGCCACAGCTCGGCAGGTGACTTTCTCCAAGAGGCGAAGAGGGCTTTTCAAGAAAGCTGAAGAGCTCTCAGTTCTTTGCGATGCTGATGTTGCTCTCATCATCTTCTCCTCCACTGGCAAGCTCTTTGAGTACTCCAGCTCCAGGTCCCTCCCTCTCTCTCTCTCTCTATATATATATATATACATACATACATACATATATATATATATGTGTCTGTGTCTTGTTCTCCATGTGTACGTGCAAGTGTGTGTAGTTGGCCAAGAGTGAAATAATTCTTGTAAAAACATTTTCAAGAACCCTTTTTCTTTTTAATTTTTTTTCATTATTGTGGTAGTGGATCATGAGGACCTTTTTCTTTTTTTCTTTTTTTAAATTTAAATAATCTCTTGGAATTTTGAAAGGGTGGCCATTTAAATAATTGTTGGTGAACACAGAGGAAATATTAATTATTTAGAATTTATATATATATATATGTGTGTGTGTGTGTGTGTAAATCTTCTGCTTTGATGTCAGGTAGCATAGACAACAGACAGAGGGTAATGGCATTACATTTCTTCTATCTTATCAACTGCTGCAGTGCTACTTGTTTGTTGTCTGAGTTCTTTCTTGGGAGTGTGTGTGTATATATATTAACATAATCTTCTTGCTTTTGCCTGCACACAGACATTCTTTGCTGTTCTTTTCTGCTTGCCCTTGTGTCCCACTACTTCTCCACGAATATTCATTACATTATTAATCCATAATGATCAATTTGTAAGAAAAAGTAATGGGTTTTTTTTATGCTATTGCTGGTGCTCTTGATAAGGGTTTGCAACTTGTGTGTATATAAGGGAAAATTTTTGCGGCCATTAGTTTGGTCAAATCAAACCAATTGCATAGTAAGTGTATTGCACTTGCTATGTGATTGGTTATTTTTCTTGAATTGTACACAATCAGACGATAAGTATATTACACTTGTCATATGGGTGGTTCAAATTTGATCGAATCGGGTTCGGATTAAAATTTTCTGTTTATAAGTTACATGCTTAAAATAGTGAAAAAGAATGATGTACAGGATGGACTTATATGTGAAGTGTGTGAATGTGTAGAGTCAACCTTGAATGTGTTATTGCTGAAGTTTGTTTCTATTTTTATCGAATTTGAAGAATTCTATTCGAGTTTGATTTAATTTGATTGTTGATTTAGTTGAGGTTTTAATAAGATACATGTAACAAACTACAATTCAAAATTCAAATTTTATTGATATGACAAAACGTATATGTTATGTTTCATTATTGAGTTGAGTATAAATGAAGTACTTCTAAGAATTGATTAATTTGAGTTGAGTCCTAGGTTTGCTTCCACTTTTGGTCCTGTAAATTTATTTTGATTTATTTTTTGGTATTTCAATATTGTGGGATGGTGTATTTTTATGTTTCGGCATATTGCATAGATCGAAAAATCGATGATGAGAATGAAAAAATTGAGGATTTTTCAAAACTAGAGGGAGAATTGATAGCCAACTGGATTAGTTATAAATTCGCATTCTGAACTGGCAACTTTTTGCCACACTTGTCCTACTAGATTTACTTGTGGAAGACATAATTATTTGTATTGCTTATACCTGGCTTCAACTTACAGAAGTATGAGAAGAGCCAGATTCAATTTTCTCTCCTCAAATCTAATTATATTTCCCCTCAAAAGTCGTCCCAAACTAGAAAATGTGCCGATTCTCCCTACAGTAAGCAATACTTAATGGCTATGTGCGCAAAAGTAGATGAGAATAAAAAATACTAATTTTTATAAATTATAGGACTAAAAATATTAATCCCATAATGAATGAAACCACCTAATAAAAAATATTATTTTCTCACATAAATTGTATAATTTCTGGTCAAAATTCCAAACAAATATATATGTAGATGTTTGAAGTGAGATACCAATTATGGGAAGCTGCATTTACAACAAGGTGAAAAACTTTTATATGAGTTAGGTGTAAAAAATTACAGAAAAGTACGGATCATGCCATATTAATGTAATGTAGGTTATACTAGTACTATTATGACATTGAATTCATATTTATTTAAATACTTCTTTAGCTATATTTCATACATATATATATCTTACATGTGTATAGTTGATCTATATAATTCATATTTGGAAAGTATTCGATATTGTATGGTCCCATATTGGTATCGGTGCATCATAACTTTTATTTTGTATGACCACAATAGAAAAAATTATAATTTCAGCTCTGTAAGTATAGAAAATGACAATTTTATCATGTGCGAATTCATTTGGCAACTTTGTCCTATAATTTTATAGTTTTGCATATTGAGGACAAATATATATGAAAAAGAACACCGAACTAAGCTGGTCGCGTGCACTTCTTCAATTATTTTTGTCCTCAATGTGCTAAATTTTTTAAATTGCAGAACAAATTTGTTGAAATGGATTCGTACAATATTAAAATTGCCATCTTCTTGCTAAAATTTGGTTTCTTGAAAGAAGACAATTAGGGACTCAATTAACAGAGCTCAGACCCTATAATTTTAAGGTCATGCATTAAATGGAATCCCACTAACATGTGGAATAATATTTTATTTTAATAGTAGTTATTGATTAAATATTATTTTCTGAAATCGATTAGTACATAATTATTATAGTTGTCAGTTGTTAAATATAAATATTTGATATTGATGATTTTAATCGATTTATTTAATAAACTATAATGGATCGCTTTCACTCAAGAAAAAAAAAAAGGAACAATTATGTACATGCATACATAAATGTCCTTTTTCAAGAACTATATATATATTATTTTGCATGCATGATTGATTAAATGCGTAACGTGTTGAAATTGTATGTCTCATTTTTTGATCCTTAACACAAATGTTTCATATTCATGAATGCCAAAGACCGGCTGCCCAACTTCTGGTCTTAATCGTATATGTGTAATAATTCCAATTATGAGTTCAATATTGTACGCTAATTAATAATAGCTAGAAGCTAAAGTTTGGTTACAATTTGACTTTTCTTTTCAAGTAGCGTTTCGTCAGTACTTATTAGAGCTTTCAATAATTATTGATATTTGTTGTTATATCTTTTTTGCTCGCCCAACTGCAAAAAAAAAAACATAGAACCAAATTTCTCATCGGTAAAAATGAACTCCGGCAAATAAAATGTTTGAAACTGCAAAAATAAAAAAAAACATAGAACCAAATTGTTACTGTAGAAAATTAGAGGACAAAAACATTAAATAATCTAAGTTACTGGATAAAAAAAATATTTAATCCAATGTATGATATATATAATGGTAGTAGAGTTTAAGATTAATTGTTATTCAAATGTGAGAAGTGAATGATATATGCTTATAATGTCTTCATTTCATTGACAAGTTAAATTGTTTTTCTTGTCTTAATTTCTCTTACAGCATGAAGGAAATTCTAGAAAGGCATAAGTTGCACGCAAAGAACCTCGATAAGATGGAACAACCATCTCTCGAACTGCAGGTAAAGTAATCACTAATTTTAAATTGTACACCAATTACACAACAAATGTAGTGTATTTGTCATATAATTTAAATTACAAAAAAAATTGGGTGAAATGTGATGCAGCTAGTTGAGGATAGCAACTGCTCCAGACTAAGTAAAGAAGTGGCTGAGAGAAGCCATCAGCTCAGGTGATCCCCTCACCCCAACACATTATTGTTCAAATTTTTCTCAAACTCTATAAATTGTGTTTAGTCCCATTGTTATTCGAATCGAGTTTAAATGAGTTCTAGTCGAGTTACTTTAATTAATTTTTTTTTATTATATTTTTTCTACTGTATATTGAATTGAATTTGAGTTAAATTTTAATTTTTATTAGATAAAAGAAGAAGAATAAATATTTTAAACTTGGTTTGTTATGTTTAACGGACTTAATAACGATAAAATTTCTTTTTATGATTGATTGGTACTCGAATATATAAAATAAATTTAATTTAATTTTTAGCTCTAGTAATGAATATAATTTCTCTAATAATAGGCGCATGAGAGGAGAGGAGCTTCAAGGTTTAAGCATTGAGGAGTTGCAGCAGTTGGAGAGTTCTCTTGAATCTGGATTGAGCCGTGTTATAGAGAAAAAGGTCAGTGTATGAAATTTTAATTTTTCTTAATTTTCGGACCATTTTGAAAATTTTGTAAATTAGAAAACTAAAAGCATTGAACCCTCTATTTTATAGGACTATAAGTGTAATTTTCCCTTGAACTTGTGACGATTCTCCTTTTTAATAACTCAAAATTAAGGCAAATAAGGGATTTTTGGGTTCGAATCTCGTCAAGATTCATTTATAAAAGAAAGGTCTCACGTGCAAATCTGCACTTGTAGGGGGCGTGTTAAGATATTAATATTAAATTCTTTTTTCTGACAGTTTAAACATTTAGATGAGGTGATTGTGTTAGCGGTTTGTGTATTATATTTTAACTGATTGTTAAGTATACGTTTTTTTGTATGTGGACAGGGCGAAAAAATCATGAAAGAGATCAACCAACTTCAGGAAAAGGTTAGTTTCCTGGACTTCATTGTGGTATTAGGGGAACTAATTGTCCAAACAGTTTGTATTGTATTTGTACATCGACTAAAAAATATACGTACACCCACGACAAATATAGAGATAATAAGATCGTCTTCCCATAATATTTGATGCAATCATACATCAAATTTTTTGTAGTTTGAAAATTTTCTTTCTTCCAACAAATAAATCATTTCATTAGTCAAATTAATTTCGTGGAATTTGTTGATATTAGCAAAAACAAATTGAATGAAAGTCTATATTTACCTTTGATTGTCTTACTACTGACTTATTGCAAGTCAGACAAATCTTTTCTGACCAAACTGTCCTTATACTACTCGCATACACGCTAATGCATGTAAGGAGTATAAGGTCAGTTTGATCAGAAAAAATTTGTTTAACTTACAATAAGTTAGTAATAAGTCAATTAGGGGTAAATATAAATTTTCATTCATTTCTTTTGCTATTATCACCAAATTCAGTTAATTTTGACTAACTGACGTATCTATTTATTAGACGAAAACAAACATTAAAAGTACTAAATATAGTTTTCTTAACAAACTATAAGGATTTACGTGTAATTACACGATACCTCAAGGGTCGATGTAATTATTCCATAAATAAATACATATATATATATATATATATATATATACACACACAATTCCGCAAGCATGTATCATTAGTTGATAGTTAGTGTAATTATTCAACAGTAGAGGTGGCTTTTGCAATTTAACCATAACTCAGGTGGTGTTGTGCAATTAACTCATGTAATTATGCAAAAGTAAATGTGACTTTTGTAAATATTTAACCATGGTTGAGGGGTATTAATAGATGTAGTTAATTATCCCTTTTATTTATGATGTTTGATTTGAAACATGTAGGGAAAGCAACTCATGGAAGAGAATGCCAGACTCAGACAACGGGTATTTCGTCCTATTGAAAAATTGTATCTTTGATGTGATATGTTAGGGTCTTTTATAATTTAATTTAATTTATTATAATTTTCTCATATTGCATAATTTATATATTAAAAATTATTTCAATTTTAGTCCTCATATCGTTATCAGCTCAATCATTAAATGAAAAATGCACGTGAAGACTAAAATTGAGAAAAATTTTCAATTTATGGAATTCAATATGAGAAAATCATGACAAATATAACTAAATTTAAAAAGGCACCAACATATAGGACTGAAAATACAATTTATACATATAAAGTTTAATTTATACTGTAAACTGTTACTTAATATAAGGTGGTGGATATATCGAACGGGCGAAGAAACAACGCAACGGCTGATTCCGAGAACATAGTCTATGACGAAGGCCAATCGTCGGAGTCTGTGAATGCTTGCAACTCGATCGGTCCTCCGCAGGACTACGAGAGCTCTGATACATCGCTTAAACTGGGGTGAGCAATGACTATTCCTTTCTCATTTCTAATGTAATTTCATCTATTGTGGTTTTCTCATATCGTATCCCATAAATTTTAATTTTTCTTCATTTCAGTCCTCCCTTGACTGTTTTCCATGTAATAATTAACAAAAAAGTCACAGGGCCGTGTTTCAACTAATGACTTATCCGTTAGTTATTGGACGGACGGAACAGTCACATGAGAATTAAAAATAAGAAAAATTCTAATTTACAGGATGCAATATGAGAAAGTCGTAATAAATTATAAAAGAAAATTGTGATATTTCATCCTTACTTTGGTTGTAATAAAAATAAATTTTTGGTTGCAGGCTGCCTTACTCTGGCTAATAATTCCAAGAGGAGCTCATTGTACAAGAAGGGGTGTCCAATTTGGGAGAGGGTAAAATTGGAAGATGACCCTTTTTTACATAGTACTTTAGTGATGTTGTATTTGGACATGGTTAGCTTAGCTTGTTAAAATGACACTTCTACCCCTGCTGGGCTCCGTGATCTAACGGTAGAGATGTTGCTATTAATTATTAGGAACTTAATTGTATAATGATTTTTCGTTGCAGTTGAGGTCAAATATGTATCCCTTAGCCACTAACTGTGTATGATTTTAATATGAGTTCTTCTATTAAGTTCCGAATATCGTATTTTCATCTTAACCAAACTCAAATTATGTTCATTATTATAGATTTTGTTTAAAGTCTATTATGTTAGAAAATACAATCAACATATGATTATCAGAATATAAAATACGAATAATTACATAAACTCCCGTGTTATACAGATTCAGTTAAAAGCTCCCGACGATATTAAAAATATAGGCAAAAGAATCTCTGTAAACTTTTAAATTTTACATATGCTCCCGTTGCTATTATTTTACTTAATGGCGTTTTTATAATTGCATCAGAACAGTAGGATCTAATTAATTTTTAATAGCCATTAATATTTAATAATTAAAATGAACGGTCCAAATTTTATATATATCATATATAAAGCATAATATGTATATATATAAATATCTATATACATGGACACCGATGGAAGGCCGCTGCTCCACCTCCACAGGCCGTCACCCTCATTTGGGCGAGGTTAAAAGGTGTCGATCAAAATTTCAATTACAACATTAAGGCGTCTGTAAGTAATTTTGTAAAAAAAAATAGGGTATCTGCATAATTAAAACTAACATCGAGGGCGTTGAATTAATTTGCACTTTCTTTAATATTTTTTTTTTTAATTTTTCATGTGCATCTTAGTATATGTAATATTTCTAAATAATAACTACACTTTTAACATAATATTAAAAGTAATTGTGATACAAGAATTGGCACTACCCTGAAAAATTCTGTGTAGGATGGATTTATATATCTCATAATTTTGGGCTTAGAGGGTGGGCCAGATCGTTTCTATTGGGCTAAGATACTCACCACAAACATTAATTTCTTGGCCCATTTATAATCAAGGCCAAACTGAATTAATTGGACTCAAATTAATAGTACAACAATTACATAATTTATAGGGATAATTAAACTTTCTTTCCGTAGAATTTAGTGTAATTATGCGTAAATCCTTTATAGTTTAAAAAATTACTCTTAAAGTCTGCTTTCGTCTAACAAATAAGTTAATTTATTAGTCAAAATCTATCAAATTTGTCGATATTAATAAAAAATTGGATAAAAATCTATATTTACTCCGAATTTACTTACTGATTTTTACAGTTAGACAAATTTTTTTATGACCAAATTATTCTTATACATCTTTACACGTATTAGCATGTGAGGAGTATATTCTTACGATTATAAGGATAGTTTAGTCAGAAGAAAAAATATTTTGACCTGTAATAAGTTAATTGAAAGCAAATATCAAATTTTATTTATTTTTATTAATATCAACAGATTCAATGAACTTTGACTAATAGATAAATCTATTTATTAGACAGAAGCAAATTTTAGGAGTACTAGATGTATTTTTTCAAACTATAAGGGATCTACATATAATTATACCAAACCTCATAGGGGTGTTAACCTATTTCTAAAACAAAAAGAGAATTTTTAGCTATTTAAGAAAAACACATAGGATAAATGGAGATTAGCCCAATTTCAATTGTATGCAGTAATATAAATAAACTTTAATGAATATGACCAGCTAAGGTCTTATTCATCTGCTTGAAAATGCAAAAATCGAAAAAAAATCCTTCTTTCTTTTTTGTATTTTTCTGAAAAATATTTTAATTATTTTTTTAGTTCAAACATTATATTTTTTTCTCTATATATACATAGAAACATATATTCCACTCATTTAATTTATGAAAATAGTAATATATACTTTTAATGATGAATCAATGTGATATAATTAACTCTAATAAATTAGTAAAAAATACAAGAATATGTTTCTTTTTAATTAAAAAAATATATCAATTTAATACCTGATTCAAACTGAGATCATATACGGTGGTAAGTGGGGTCCACTAGTGATTCTAGTTGGATATGGGTCTACTAGATGTCCAACGGATCGGATCAAAGTCGTGGTTGGTATATATGGCCTACTTGTGATCTGAGTTGGAGATGAAGTCCACTAAACGTCAATATTTTGAGATAGAGTCCAATTGTTATCCTCAATTTGACCAGTAGAAATTGACCTAAAGCATAGTAAAACTTGTTGGAACGGCCCCTAACTTCTGCAATACTAAAGTCAAAGTGGATAATATGTGGAGACAAAAGATTAAAACTCACAGTCATAATGTACACTTATATGACTTCTCTTTGGGGTATGAATAGATGCCCATTTTTTAGAATATGTATGGAACCATGTGTTATCACAACGGTCCTTGAATGTATCGCAAATCAATAGTTGTAATTCGGTATTGTCAAGTAGAGTTCGACCCAAGAAAAAATATGCTGAATTGTCGGGTAGGATTCGACCTAAGAAAAAAATATGTTGATTGTTCCTCTTTATCAGTTTTTGCTCTTTGTAGGGATAGAACAATCTTTAAAGGGTTTTTAATCATATAACCTAACACTATTAATAATAAAAAAAATACAATTTTATTAATTAATTCAAAAAATAATTTTATTCTCAATAAAAAAACTTTAAAAAATCAAAACCGAAAATCAAAATAAAATACAGACAAATTAGTTCTAGAATTTAATTTATTTATTTATTCTTTAAAAATTAATTTAATAATATAAAAGAAGTCAAGATTTGGAGTATGGGTTCCCGCCATTGACGTAGAATAAAAGCTTGCATTTAATCAAAGTATTATTTTAAATGAGTGCAATAAATGAAAAAAACATAAAATAAATAAGTCAAAATCATCCACATTAATTTGAGTTGGGTGAGAAAATGACAAAAACATTATGTGCCTATGCCGCTTTCCTCATAAAACATAAGTACAGTTGTACAAGGTCCAACATCATTATTTAAATGGATAATTATTCTTACACAGATTTAATGTAATTACACGTAAATTCAATTTAAAAAATTATATTTAATACTTTTGACGTTTGTTTTTATCTTATAAATAGATTTTATTATTAGCCAAAATTTATCGAATTTGCTGATATTAGTTAGAAAATTAAATAAGCATTCTATAATAGTGAGCATGTACTTCCTTACATAAATTAGTATGTGAAAATGTATAAAAATAATTTTATCTGAAAAAATTATCTGACTTGCAGTAAGTCACTTGGGGGGAAATATGAATTTTTATTCTATTTTTTGCTAATATTAACAAATTCGATGCATTTTGACTAACATAAGGATTTATTTGTTAGACGAAAGCAAGCATCAAGAGTACCAAACGTAATTTTTTAAACCACACTAGATTCACATGTAATTACATAAAATTTCAGGAAGGCGGATGTAGTTATCCCTCACTTAAATTGAAAACTACATCAAACACTTTTTAAGAATAGGTTTAAAACCAAACAAGGATTGATTCCACATATATTTTATTCGATTATGACCAAAGAAATGCGAAGGAAAATAGTAAAAATAAAAATCATGAAAAAATATGTTATAATAAGGAACAAAAATATTGTCTTAATAAAAAAAAAATGAGAGTTGAAAAAGAAAAGGATTATTTTCTCATCGCATATTATGATTAGGATAAATTACAATGAGCTGTCTTATGATTTGATATAATTATGAATTTTTTTTGTTGTTTGAAAAAATATAAATAATACAAATAAAATATGTAGGTTTGGATGGAGGTTTGAAATTGTCAAATTTTCCATTGCTTATAATTCACCACAAAAAATAAATAAAAAGTATAACAAAGACTAACAAATTGAGCTAATTGTTGGACGATCCTTAAAATCGGATGTATAGATAATTTTTCAAAGAATCAGAGGTATTTGTAATTATATTAATTTTCACGAAGTTCGTTATTATCAAACTTTTGGAATGAAATATTAAGCAGCGATAATTATATTCCCTCCCCTAAGGTTTGTATAATTACACATAGATTTTCTATAGTTTGAAACATTACTTTTAGTACCCCTGAGGTTTGCTTTCGTTTAATAAATAAATCACACTGATAGTCAAAATTCACGTAATTTGACGATATTAACCAAATAATTAGACAAATACTTATATTTCCGTCCGATAGATTTATTATTAATTTATTACAGGTTAAATAAAATTTTTATGATCAAATTATCCTTATACAAATTTTCATGCATTAATGCATGTGCGAATGTATATATTCACCGTTACAAGGGTAATTTAGTCACAAAAAATTTATCTGACTTGCAATAAATCAGTAATAAGTTAATCGAGGGTAAATAACGATTTTCATTCATTTTTTTTTGTTAATATCAGTAATTCAGTAAATTTTGACTAATGAAAATACATATTTGTTAGACGAAAGTAAATTTTAAGGGTACCAAATATAATTTTCAAACCACAGGGGTCTACGTGTATTTATGCTAAACCTCAAGAAAGTGGAGTGTAATTATCCGTATTAAGTAGATCAAGTCACATCAGCACAATATAAATTTTACAGATGATTAGATTCCCTTCACCTAAAATTTAGTATAATTACACGTAAATTTTTTATTTGAGAATTTACATCTAATACCCCAAAGTATGCTTCCGTCTAATAAATAAATCACCTCATTGGTCAAAATTAATTAATTTGTTGATATTAATAAAAAAATAGTTTAAAAATCTATATTTACTATCAATTGACTTATTACTTATTTATTCTAGTTCAAATAAGTATATTTATGACCAAATTACTATTATATATTTTCAGATATTAATACATGTGATGTGATATATTTTCACTGTTATATGAATAGTTTAATTGAAAAAAATTATTTGACCTACAATAATTCAATAACAAATCAATCGAGAGTAAATATTAATTTTCATTCAATTTTTTTTTTGTTAATATCAGCAAATTCAGTGAATTTTGATTGACTAAGAGATATATTTGTTAGACCGTAACAAAACTCAAGAATACTAAATGTAATTTTTTAACCCACATGAGGTTTAAGTATAATTACACCACACAAGAGAAGGGAGTGCATACCCTTAAATTTTATTATAGAAATAAATTAATTTTTTATTATTTAATATTTATGATACACTCTCTTTCGTTGAGATTTAATATAATTACACATAAATTTTCTATAATTTAAAAAATTAAATTTAACACCCTTACGATGTTTTCATCTAACAAAAAATCTATTTATTAGTCAAATTCATCGAATTTATTAATATTCTCAAAATCATATATAAGGTATAATTACATCGAACATTAAACAAGTATAATTATCCCTTAATAAAGAGTGTAATAGTATTTTTTATTGCAATGAGCGGTGTCGGTGGTGTCAAAGCAAAGAGAGACCCATAAATTTATTGGAAAGAGAAGAGAAATTTGCTTCCAGAAAACCTCAGCTACATCACAAGCAAGCAACAGTCTGTGAAAGGGTTCACGAAAAGTAAAGCAAAGCGCACGATTCACTCCTTTTATGACACGTACAACCCTTCAAAGCGGTGCCCGTCTCTCTCTCTCTCTCTCTCCAATAAATCTATCCGTTGGGGGGGTGTTGGGGTCCCTATGAAAAAGACAACATCAATATATATATGTATATAAATATATTATAATTCATTGCTCCCAAGAATACACTCAATATCAGTCAAGCTGTTTCTTGTACTTTCCTGAGTATATGTTTTTGTATGTGTGTGTGTTTTGGAACAGCGTCGTTTCAAGCCATTGCTTTCTCACCGTGTTATTGTTATGATAAGTGCGTGTGTGTGTCTGTGAGGGTGATACAAGATTTACTTTTTTGGGTTCTTGAACAATTTGGGGCGTATTAATTGCTTTTTCAGAGAAAACCCCATAAATTTTCCCGGGTGATTTGTCAAGAAAAGATTCATTTTTTTTTTATTTTCTGTTTGTAGAATGTGGTTTTTCTGATAGAGGGGGGTGGAAGTATACTGTTTTCAAGTACATAGGGGAGGGATAGGTGGGCATGTGAGATGCTTTTACTGAGGCTGATAATGAAGATGGCCCCTCTTTAAATGTTGTATTCTCTCTCTCTCTCTCTCCCCCCTTCATCAAAGTCACTTTGGTGGAGTGTTCCAAGATTGAGACTTGAAGCCCATTTGTTTTAATTAATAAAATAACAATTCTGCTGCAGTAGAATTAAAGATCAAGACCCATTTTTGTCATTGTTATTATTATGAGGCAGAACTCTCTTTCTCATAGTAATAGCCATAGAAGAGAAGCCATGGCTGGTGCCCTTGTGCTGCTGTTGCCCTTCCTGTTTCCTAGCCTTTTCACTCCTTTGAGCCATGCCTTACCATCTGTTTTCTCGGTATGTTCTTGATCTCTGTGTAATTTGTTGTGATTTTCTTTCCTTTTCTGTGCATTCTGTGCTTTCCTGTTTGGGGATTTTGGTTGATTTCTTTACTTGATCTCTTGTATCTGAGTTTTGTTTGCTTTGATGGTGGATAGTAGCACAATGGGGAAAATGTTGAAGGAAAGTAAAAAAGGAACTTTGATCTCTGATGTTTTATTTATGGTATCGTGTGAAAGTTGGAAATAGTACTTTTGAGGGAAAAGTTTGACCTTGAGGAGGATTCTGGTAATCTGGGTGTTCTTAGTTTTGGCTGTTGGAACTTTGAAGATGGTGGTTCATTTTGTTTACTTAGGACATTGATGTCTTTCCCAAATGTTGGCGCGTGGAGGAAGAAAATTATGTATAGTAGGCTGTAGTGATGGTTAGCTAGAGTTGCCGAAAGAGGAACAGTGGATAGAGTTCGGATATTGTTCCAAAATTGCTCAAGTATGGAATTTGAATTTACTGATCCGAAAATTGTTAAAATATAGGTGGTTTGCTGCTATGAGATTTGCTTATTATATGCCACATGTAAAAGCCAGATCCTATAAGAAACTGCAATAAGTATAACATGAGCATCATTACGCACTTCTGGAATGTTGATTTCTGAACAAGGAGTTGGTAGGTTGCAGCTGTTAGAGTTGTATGCCTAAAACTCCAGTAGTTGTTCAGGAACTTGTGGTGATTCAGGGACGAGCTTGAGTTCGACTGCCATGAGAGTAGTGAACAAATCACACTAATGTGGTAAGTAATTGCCTATTCTACTCTAGAAGTTGTATTCTAGTCACTATAATGATTGAAGAGGGAAAAGATTGTGAGGTGTTTGGTCAATTGTCTGGAAGCGAGAGCGGATGCTGGGTGTTGAATGTTCACTTCACTCGTAGCATGAGATGTTGGAAACAGGTAGGAAAGGGATCTGCATGTATATTTCTAATCAAATTAAGAGATAGCGGCTGAAGGGAGTTCATTTTCGGTTTTTAAATTGATGACAGATGAATTACAGATAAACTATATGTCCTCCAGATTAGTACATGTCTATGCTTTGCTTTGCCAACCAAGGCTACTTCCATTTGTTTCTGCAGGAGTGGAATGCTCCAAAGCCAAGACATTCTCGTTTACTTAAGAGTGCCCTTCAGCGACAAACTGTGAGTAAGATTTCACTATTTGATTTGCATGTGTTTAACAATAACCAATTCAGTGGTTCTTCAAGTAGCTGATACTTAGTTTCTTTATTTGTTTCTTATTCGTTAGCCTGATGAACAACTGGCTGACCTGTGGAGGCCTCTGGCCCAGCAACAATGGAAACGTTGTGCCCGATCTGACAGTGTGTCCTGTAAGTTATCAGAATTTTGTGCCATTTTCTTTTTCCTTTCAAGGAATAAACTATTAGTAATGAGGTTTCTTGAATGAGTAAACTAAATGGATGTTTTTTTCCCTTCTTAAATGGTTGTCTTTTCCTGCCAAGCAGCATTACCAGAGAAGTCGCAAGGGTATATTCAGGTGTTCCTTGATGGAGGACTAAATCAGCAAAGGATGGGTGTAAGTAAAAGTCATTTTCAGATGATATATGCATGGGCATGTATTTTCTTAACTAATGTCGCTCACTGATATGTATACTTTGTCTATAAAGATTTGTGATGCAGTTGCTGTTGCTAAAATTTTGAACGCAACTCTCATAATCCCACATCTTGAAGTAAATCCTGTTTGGCAAGATTCAAGGTCCTTTTTTAATGAGTTCAAACCCTTCACAACATTTTTGTTAGGCAGAGAATTCATTCACCTTTCTTTTCTATTTGAAGCTGTAACTTAGTGAGATGACACCCATTTTTGTTCTTCTGCAGCACATTCATGGATATATTTGATGTGGATCACTTCATTAATGTATTGAAAGATGACATATCTATAGTCAAAGAGTTGCCTGATGAATATTTTTGGAGCACGAGGGAGTATTATGCTACAGCCATTCGAGCTACCAGAATAAAAACAGCACCTGTTCATGCTTCAGCAAACTGGTATATAGAGAATGTATTGCCTGTGCTGCAGAGGTTGGTGAACAAGAGCTAATCTTTCTTAAAGCGGGTTTTATTTTTTTTTGATCTCATATTTTTGGTTTAATCATCTTGGAATGTTCTAATATTCAACTTTGGTTTATTTTGCTAATTCCTTGTGTACATCATTAGCCATGTCTTTGCGCATCAGTGTATGAAATAATGGATTCAAGGTTCTAGAAATTTAGATGTACCTAGGCTGTAACACACTTGTCCCAAATCAAATAGGGAAGCTTATTTTATCCCTGGGTAAATAGCAAGCAGAAATCGATGCAGTTTCATCGAAGTCTCACATTAGGAAAGCTCAAAACCGTATAACTTATTGGCATGTTTGCCACCTGAAAACAACGTTACTCTTTCTAGTTTTGTGCTTCAATTTTAATCGTTGGTATAATTGTAATACTCTTTGGATTATAGTTACGGGATTGCTGCAATTGCCCCATTTTCTCACCGTCTGGCTTTTGACAATATGCCCGAGGACATCCAACGACTACGATGTAAAGTCAACTTCCAAGCATTAGTTTTTGTTCCTCACATAAGAGCTCTTGGGGATGCTCTCGTTACCCGTCTTAGATATCCCCCGAGCACAAGTGAAGTGGACGGCAGTAATTACCTAAGGCAAGTCAGTGATTCTAAAGACAAGCAAGGGACTGGGAAGTTTGTTGTCCTTCATCTTCGTTTTGACAAGGTATGATCCACTTGTTTTGTTTAGACAATACCGTAACTTAATATATTTCTTTGAGGTGTTAATTTAGCATCGGATCTTGCACTATTTTATGTATTTAAATTTCTTTTAACTTGCTCAAATGCTAGAATCTATGTACTGTACAATGTACACAATTCTAGTAAATAGGTGTTAATTAAAATGAGGTCCCCGTAACAGTTATTTCAACTATTGATTGTACCTCTTTCTTTTTCCAAAATTGAAAGAATCTCCCCTCTTAAGTTCAATTGTAAACAATGTAAACTTGGATAGGAGGTTTTGGTAATATCAAAAGCAGGAGTCTAACAAGTAATCGCACCTGCCCCTAGGTGGCCGTTTAGATTAACTTTAATAAACATGCTGCAAAACTTCTTTGAAACATGAGGGTTTTCAGCATGATTTTTTTGCCTGCCGTGTTTGTTTATTTTGAGGCTGTGTGATGCTTAAAAGTTTAGTTGTTTCCTCAGGATATGGCTGCCCACTCAGCTTGTGACTTTGGTGGAGGCAAGGCTGAAAAATTGGCTCTGGCGAAGTACCGACAAGTTATATGGCAGGGAAGGGTGTTGAATTCTCAATTTACCGACGAGGAGTTGAGGAGTCGAGGACGGTGCCCGTTGACTCCTGAGGAAATTGGATTGCTGCTGGCAGCTTTGGGATTCGACAACAGTACTCGTTTGTATCTTGCGTCCCACAAGGTCTGCATGCAATGTTTCCTTAGTTTTAATATCTGACAATCATCCTTGAAAAACTGAATACATGGTTTTGAATGCTGAAGTTTGCTGGTGTTTCTATTTCAGGTATATGGTGGGGAAGCTAGGATCTCGACCTTGCGGAGTTTGTTTCCTCATATGGAAGACAAAAAGAGCCTGGCCTCTTCAGAAGAAAGAGCTCAAATTAAAGGGAAGGCATCCTTGTTAGCAGCAGTTGATTACTACGTCAGCATGCACAGTGATATCTTCATTTCTGCCTCACCAGGAAACATGCACAACGCTGTGGTAATCACGTCTATACATGTTATTTCCGTATTCCTATATGTGAAGATGCTGATTAACTTGCCTAATGCTAGTTAGTTAAAATATATTTTCAAAGCAAATATTAAATTCTTGTATCTGGCAGACAACTGTAGGCTTTGTGTGATGCACTTAAAACAACTATAGGACTAGAGAAGGGTCTTATGTGCAGTCACTACTACTTGCTCTATATCTTGTCCCAACAATGGGTGTACTAAATTGTCTTGGTCATTTGGGATAATTACACTGGTACCTCTGAGGTTTAGGCACACAACAACTATTCTCAGTTTTGAAAAACTACATTTTAGCCGCTATAGTCATATTTTACATTACAGATACCATAAGAGCCGATGGCCAGAAGGAAACTTGTAACATGGAAAAAGACCGTAGGTTGTGTGCGAACATTATTTTCAAAATTCTGATACTCTTTTATATAGAACATGCTTGCAAGAGGTGTCAGTATTTACAGTTTTGAGGTTTATGTGTTGCTGAATTCACTCTTACAGCCAGACCTCAGATTTTTCCTTCTAAATCTCGTTCTGACAAGTTTCTAAGTTCATTTTGAACAACAGGTTGGCCATCGGACGTACGAGAACAAGAAGACCATAAGACCTAGCATGACATTATTAGGGCAGCTGTTCTTGAACAAGAACCTGACTTGGCCAGAGTTCCAAGACGCCGTGGTGGAAGGGCACAAGAACAGGCAAGGGCAGCTCCGGCTGCGTAAACCACAGCAGTCCATATACACATATCCTGCTCCAGATTGCATGTGCAATGCTTGAGATCGTCTCTTTGTTACTACAGTTCACGGTGCCGATCTCCTACAAATTGCAGCAGCAGCAGCTACCGTTTCTTGCTTGTACTATTTATTTAGAATAAGTTATGACCCCTCCTTTCATGTTCAGGTATAGTCCCTCGTGATCGTACGAGGCATTCATCCGGGTCGGAATCGTTGGTCTTGTGGTTTGAAGTACAAATTGATGAACAGCAGCAGTTAGGTTATTGGTGTAATATGTGTTACTGGGATCCCTATGATTATTTTGTTTATCCCACCTTGCTTTGCTCTTTATGTCTCGTTTATAAGTCATCTGTAAAGTATTAAGGAGAGTACAGATTTCTAACGATTAATCCACAGACTTGAAAGCTGCAACCTCTGTCCCTTTGATTAGGACTAAGAAATCAAAATTGACCATTTCGAGAAAGGGTTAATTACACTTGCATACTTTTTAAAAATGTGAAATTGTATTTGTTTTTCAAAAAAGTATTGAAATTATGTTACATCCTCATTGGATATTCTTTCGTACACTCTTTTTTATTAGGGAACACATGAATATACATTAACAAACGTATATATATCAATTTTTAGTTTTGTTTTATAAAGAGATAAATGTAAAATAAAGGTAAACATCATTACATTTTTCAAATTACTGCATGAAAAATATTAAATGAGGTGTAAAATTAAAAATTTATATAATATTTTTACTAATATCAATATTTTTCATTTGAATCCTAACTAAAGGGATCAATGTAAACAATAAATTATATAGGGGATGCAAGAGTAATTTAAATTTTTTTTTGAGAACTGTAATTTTGCATTTTTTGAAGGGGATCTAATGTAATTAACCCTTTTGAAAAATTAGTAAAATATGTGTTGTGGATTTTTTGAGAAAATATTCTTCAGTAGAGTGATACTAAATATTAAATCTAACAACTAAAAAAAGTATTTTGAATCGAAATTATGAACCGATATAAGAAATACAAAGCAGGCATTCATATATAAATGTAGTATTAGTTTTTAAGAGTTGTCTGTTTATTTAGAGGAGTCAGTTAGTATGTTTCTTAATGTTGTTAACATGGACAATATGATATTGCACTTGTATAGATGCCTAAATGCATTTGCAAGTAATTCCACAAGCACAAATGCGACTGAGGTACAGTTCATCGCCTTGAAGCCCACAGAATTCCATGAATATGAAATCAACGCAGCTAATTTCAACATGGCAGAAGCTTTTTCATTGACGTATGATCAATTTGACGAAAAACATCCTTACAACAAGAGGTCTGGAAACAATCTTCCACACGACTGTGAACGAATATTTACAGCGTTCTGTACACCCTGCAGATTCGGGCTTTACCAGTTGTGATTCCAATGTGCATATGCAGAGCCAACCCAGATGCCGCTACTCTTGCTGATCTGAGGGATCACTGGGTGGAGAACTAGGCATGTTCGTTCGCTTAGCGTCACTTTTTTCCTTCTCAGCTACTGCAGGACCGTTGCTGCTGAGCAATGCCGCCAATTCCTTTGTCTCTTCTGGGTTTGATGGGGCTGGCATATCTTCCTCTATGGGCAGCGTCCTCTTAGAACCCTCCAGAGCAACACCAAGAACTATATTCTCTTCCAGAGACGGTTTGGTTGCTGGAGCCTGTGGTACTGGTTGCCTTACGTCTTGTTTTAGCTGTGGAGAAGAAGAGCCACCCTCTTGGGGTCGGGACTTTGCTGTGCTATTACTGAGCTTGGGATCAGATGTCGATATTATGTCCTTGGTCCCAGTATGGAGTTTTTGTCCAAACTCCTCACCAGGTTTGGCATCTGGAGTCGCTGTCTCTTTTGTATTATTGTCGGTAAGCTCTGATTCTTGAGATTTAGTATCAATGCTCAAAGTCGGTTCACCTTCAGCATCCACTTTACTATAAGGCATTGGTTTTGCTGGTGCCTTGTTCTCTTCATCCCCATTTGCACGTGCTGCTCGAGCTTGAGTTTTAATCTTATCATCTCCACTGATTTTATAGGATGGCTCAATCAATAGTAACGGGCGGTCTAATGGAGCTCCCCGAGTAAATACAGAATCTGAAAATGGGATACCATCCAAGTCTGCATCAGTAAATACTTTCTGTACTGTACGGATGGGAGTGGCTAATCGAGCACGATGGTGCGTAATGACTCTGAGAAGGTCAAGCAGAATAGCTTCCTGGTTTTCTCCACCAAAATGACAAAGAAGATCAGCTGGAGCTAATATAAAGAATTGAAATGAATAGTAGGGAGTGGACAAAATCAAACTACAAAACTTAATACAAGTCCAGGGAACACAGCAAGATGGAGGTGAAATACAAACTTAAATCTCGAATCCTCAGTTCTGACATAGGCCGAAACTTTGGCTTGTCAGTGACTTATTGTCGAGTGCAGAGAAACTTGAGGATACGTACGTACTCGCACAAGATTTTCCCAATCTTTTCCCACTTCTTTAAGAAATCACAAATAAGGATGACTGAGGAACACTCAAGATCAACTCACATTAGAGGATACCTTTCTCACTATTATGCATAGTTGTTACACGGCGCACCATGGCGCAAGGGTCACCTTGAGCCATGGCACACGGCACGGAGCGCGCCACTTTAAAGCACAGCACACATGTATAGAAATAAATTATATATTTTATACATCAATATATATATTCACATCAATATGCAAAACAATCAAATATAAACATTAGAAATTATTTTAATCATCATACCATAAAAGAAATTTGCAAAATAACAAGTCTTAGGTAAAAAGAAAGAGTTCAAAACATGCAACATGATTAAACAAATCCTACATAATCATTATAAAACAAAATCAAATATAAAACAAAAGCAAATCTTCTCTCCTTTAGTTTATGTTTAAATTTTTCAGCCCCTACTTTTTAAAATTTTTTATTGGTTTTTTTAAAAAATAACTTAGTCAAAGGCTGGGCTTTTTATTTCACCCAGTGTTTGAGCCCCAGCACAAAAGGGCTGGGGCTTAAGAGAGGCGCACTATGAGGACAAATGGCGCAGAATGGCGTGCCACTAACAACTATGCTACTATGTACAGTTTAGAATAATTTAGGAGCACTCCGAAATTGTTATCCTGTGGTAAAACCTTTTCAACAGTTGTTGACAACTTCATTTCACTGTTGATTGCAATTGGTGTATTGATTTATAGGTCTTAATACATGCATGGTCAGCATCTATACTCCACCTATTACTCAATTAAAATTGATGCTCCTAAATCAAATATTTCAATATTTTGCATCAGTCATGCTATAATATTCTCTCAATTAGGGTCTTAAAGATCTATCTCAGTCACTCCTGCTCCTACTCCTACTCCAAGTGCATGCTTTGGTAAATTCAAACTGTAAAGTTTATCATTCAGCGTCACGAGGAACTGCTGTTTCGACTACCTTAAACCATGTCAATTACAGTCTAATACATTCATGGAAAGACATATAGAAGTACAGAGACGAAATAAGGCCACAAAGTGACAAAGCAATGAGATAATGACAAGTGGCTATGGTTGTTAACAAAATTTCTTCTACTAACCATATGCAAGTGACAAGCCAAAGAAATGAGACTCTTTTTCCGTTTGCATGGTTCTAAAGAATATTTATTCAAGCTCAGTTTTCCCATGAACTCCGTTTCTCTCCCACCCGTTGAACCCCAAATGGAGACCAAAATAAAACCACAAGGGAAGACAATCTAAAATTAGAAGAAAGGTAGAAAAGCACGAATCTGTTTTTAGTACTGAATTATGAGATTCATTAGTTCGGTCGTTTCATTGCGATATGAATTGCCTGAATGGAGTTATGCCTGCAGAATGTGTAGTTATGGATCGCATAACCTTAATCTATCCCATTGACTGTGATATTTGCACCCTACATCAATCTCTTGATCAAGCAGACATGTCTTAACTTAATCTACAGATATGATTTGCACGACTGGAGTTGGACTTGCATAATGCATTAATACATTGATCATGCAGACCATGTCTTAGTGCAGAGGGAGTAAAACAGCAAAGAACGGTATCCTTACCTTGACACACAAATATTCTTCAAAACGTGAGGTCTTCACAAAGCAGGAAACTAATATCTGTAATGTAAAATTAATGAGGTCACAGCACTTGAGGTGTATTGAGTATCAGAAAATATATTCAGCTGAACTTGTAATATTCTTTCTGTTAAGATACTGCAGATATAAAGAGTACAGAACAATAATATAAAAACTTGGTATTTTCTGGATTAAAAAAGATCCCCTCATAAATAGGCAGACAATGCAAATTTTAATGCCCAGTAGGCTTAAGATTTCTGTTACAAATTAAATCATTCAAAATGGTCAATGCGAACAACTGCAACCATAAAGAAATTTAACCAATATAAAGGAGCACAAGAACAGGTTATACAGACTTCTACAGCTGATAGGAACAAGGAGTTGGAGTTTCTTTCTTTCGTTGGTTAAACCATTGATAACTGTCCCTACACCAATTTCTTTTAATGATTATTTTTTCAGTAGTTTATTATAATAATGAAGATTAAACTGACATAAATTATAGAATGACAGTATGAGTATGTTCAAAAATCAAAACTAACCAAGAGGGCCTGATTTTCAGGATCAATATTATCCAAGAATACCCTTCTATGCAATTTCTGTTGTTCAACCTGAGGATTCTTTGCTAGAACCTTGCGCATATCAGCTACAATGTTCTGCAGAGAAGGGCGTGGTGGGCAATTTGTCAAGGATCAATCGCAAGAGAACTGACTCAATCTTTGCACCAGAAATTATTAGACATAAAAGAAGAAAAAAATAATGATTCTCACATTAACTTTGCCAACATCCAAGTGACTGATGGCCAGGTGGGTTTTAATACGCCAGTGAGTTTTTTGACTGAGATTTCTCACAATATTTACAGTAAACTTGTGGTTGGGAATGTGAACAGCTTCACGGTCATCACCTCTTACAATTGTTGGTGACCACCATCCCACATGCTGCAAAATGAAAATGCAAAAAGTAATGGATTCATTAGACTTGATAAGTGGAACTTTCATGGCTTTAGATGATTCTATTTTTCGTAAGGGAGCAGTACTTGTTTATCTATATGCTGTATTTGAAACTCGAGCTATAGTTTAGTAGTCTACACCTCAACCCACATAGTGACCTTGGTGGTTGTGACCAGAAAAATTGATGACAATTGACCTATGAATGACAGATTGGAAATGATATGCACAGACACTAAACTGGGCAAGTATGGACTTCAACTCTGCAAGTTAAAACTCCTGGTTACCTAGTACTTTCATCTACCAAGTCTATTACCAGATGTTGAAAAGAGACCTGATACAAACCTCAACTGTCCCAGAAACTTCATAGCCTGAAATCTTGGTTTGAATCCATTCATTCAGGATAAATGGCCGGGTTGCATGAATCATTACACTTGAAAGGAAATTCGTGAGAATCTGAGATTACAACAAAATATGCTTTTGAGAGGCACTTAAAACAGGAGAGATAAGAAAAATACACAGAAATATTCAAGCAGGGAAGTTGAAGCTTATTCACACCTCACGTCCAGCAAGAGTGAGCAAAACCGTCCCAAGCCCTCCTGCTGTGATCCATTTTTGGGTCGAGAAACCTAACAACTCCATGAACAATGATACAGCTGCAACCGATACAGCTGTGTACACAGCTCTGCCAGCAAACTGGAAGCCCATCTGCCAAGAAGCACTTTGTATTTGTAACTGGAAGTACCTTAAATCTAAGGAAATGGTTCCATATGCTTGAAAACATTAAAGCACTTTTTCTGAGATTAAAAGCACATGCTTCAAGATTTGTGCCTCCTAAGTTACATGTTCAAGATGTTCAATATAGTACGCCATCTACGGCTCAGGTGAAGTAAGCTTACTGTGTGGTTCTGATCTTGGAATTTGGTAGGAGCATCATATGAGTTGCATAACTATGATTTGGTTTATCTATGAACCAGTCTGTATCCGGGTCTCTAACTAATCACGAGGAAGTTTGTAAAGCAGTGATATGCTTCTAACATAATCTGTGCAGTCTCACTTTCCTACCTTTAGAACTTTTAACCTATTTTCATTGGCAAACAACGTTATTATCACACAAAGTGGTGGTTCTACTCAGCGTAATTGCAGGCATTATTAGGTAAAGACAATTTTGCTGATAGTAAAAAATACTTCAAGTGCATCAAGATCTCAGATTTAAAACCCGCATGAGACAAAGAGATGGAACATACATTTCTAGTGTCGGTAGGGTCATTTGTCTCCATGAAGAATTTCTGTGCTTGTTGAATTACACTGCATAAAGTGATCCGAAGTGGGCTTAGTCCTTCCTGAAGTAGTTGTATCATGTAGATAAAATGTAAACTATTTTAGAGACTGAAAGTATGACTATACATACGATTCAGAAGAAGAAAAGCTGCGTGTTGATTAGATTTATACTAGAGATAACAGGAAAAAGTTATTTCTTGTAATGTTAAGACAGAAAATATTAAAAGAACCAAACCTTATTTATGAACAGTTGTACAAATATACAGCTGATCATGGTTTACCTTCATCCATCTCCCAGTTAAGTCTTTTAGGTAACATAGTCAGGTTACCATTCCCCAAATAGGGAACAAATACTAATTAATTGATATAACACTCGACATCCTACATCAATTTTATGCACCTCTTCTCCCCTTATATGTGTTAAACAAACTATGTATAGCAGTGTAGGTACTGATTCTGGTTTGTAATGCATTTATATAATAGACACTTTGCCGTGTATATATCTGCGCTAACTGTTTGCAAGTGTTCATGCATACATGCATATATCTCTACCATTACAGCTAGTAGAAATAGTAATCAATCAGGAGGACTTACAGAGACATGCATGGACGTGATTATGAAGTTATGGTGGATACTATAAGGTCCATACAAGAAAAATATGAAGAGAGAACATCAATAAATTGATAAAATGAACTATCTGTGCTAGACTGGAGGTGCCAAGAGCCATCCCTACAACAATGATGTGAAATATCTCACACTAATCTCAAACTTGAAGCAAACTGGAAGATAGCACTTACAGAATGCAGAGGAAGATCTGGGCCATTAAATTTGATCAACAGATAATGACACTAACCTCGACAAACAATGTGCAAAGGCCAGCACTGTTGACAATGATCTGACAAAATTCAGCACTCGCTGTTTAACAATTTGACCACCTTCTGAGGGAAGAATCATCAGATCCAATTCTCTGTAAGAAATTCACATTATTCAGTTTGTGATCTAACTAGATTTTCTATTCTTTCAATCAAAGTTAACTAACTTGCAGAAGAAGATTGCTCCTGTCCACAGCAGTAATGGTTGAATATACGAGCTTGTGACATGATATGTGCCACTTCTCTGCCAACTGCTATCACCCTTCTGCATTACATATAATGTAGGGTGCTTCAACTTAGTGGATGAACAAAAAACTCAACTCAGTTTCCCAAAGCCTCTTTCCATATTAACAAGCATAAAGAAAGAATTTCAGGACCAGAAGCATGGAACTGAATTTGCACAGGCATACCTTCAGAAATATGTTTCTGATTTGTTGCACAAGTGGTCCAAGTCCCCATATTGCAAAAACAACTATACCCATGGCTGAAGCCAATTTGATAATGATAGGACTTCCTTGTAGACGATTAAATGATCTACAAAAACCGAAAAATTTCAGTTACGGTAAACAGGGAGTGAAACCAAAGCCCTACCCAGAGATGCTCACTTAAACTCTATATAGTGCCAAAATGTTACTGTAGCCAACTATTATACATTTTTGGATTTATTATCCATGCATATCTAACTTTGTTTTAACCTAATTTTTTATCATATAAAATTTAATAGGGCGTAATAATGGAACAGCTGTATAGCCGAGAGACAAAAAGATCGACTTCATTGGCTAAAACCTATTACCAAACTACTTATGCTTCAACACAGTTCATAACCCAGAATACATCCTCCTTCAAATGCGTGTCCACTTCCAGGAATTTGCTCTTCCTAGAAGTACATTAAATTCATTTTTGTTTCTTCTCCAATATACCGAACAAACGAGCAGACATCACATCTGTAATGTCTTATACTTGTGCATTGTGTGGTAAATTGAAGGAAATGTATCATTCATGCTTTTGATACAGCCCTTACAGTGTGCAACCATTTAAGCAACTGAAGTTTAATCTCATTCTTCTTTCATCAGACTTCTGCTGTATAACACAGATGTAAGTCACCGTTGAACAGAATTTTGAAGTAGACCTAAGGTCTATGCAACTATAACAGTTGTGGTGAAAATTCACAGCAGGGGAAATGGAAGCAGCAAAACACAACCTTCGACAAGTAAAAACATAGTATATTTAACATCCTTTTTCCCGATACTTGGTCAACCTTTTTGTTTTAGATTATTTGACTATAGTTTCATCACTACATTCATCAATTCTAACGCATATAACCGAGCACTATTGTACCATATAAAATGCAAAACAACTGTTCAAAATCGAGGAAGATCTCACTTGATTAATCTAAAACAAGTTGGTCTAAAGGACTAATTACCTTGCTAAAGCTAAAGTGAAATTCTTTACAGACGTAGCATCTAAAGTGGGGCCTGCATTTAGAAAGCAACAGCATTTAAACTGATGATTTCTACAAGGGATGGTGCATACTCGTCTGTGTATCCTCTTCGAAAGAATTGTACTCCAAGAATATTGTTGCTGGAAATGAAAATCAAGAAAAAAAATGTCATGCTTCACTTAGAACAAGCTACAAAGACCGCAAAAATCCAGAATTAGATGAGTGAAAAAGAAAAGAAAACACGATAAACCTTTGCATGGAGTGCGTGAAATAAACAAGAGTATTGAAAAAGAACCTTTCCCTATCTTCGAGAAGACAGTAATTCTATCAGAACCAATTACACTTCCATTTGTTCATAATGAAGAAAAGGATCAAAATTCTTTCCCGTTTGTGCAGTTACATTTACATAAATAAGACTAAAACATTGAAATTCGACAAAGCACGAAAAACTACCGTTGAAACTGATGAGAGATTAGCTCCCAGTGAAGATAATTTGCCTCTTATTTTCGAACTCTGCAGCTTGAAATTGATACAAGTTAGCAGAAACAAACCAACTTCAAGAGATTAAACAAAAAATAAAAAACAGGAATCATTTTGCACCAGAAATCTTCTCTTGCTTCCATGGTTACTACAAATTCCAAACTCAAGAGATGGTTGCAAAGAACTAGAGATAGCCATCATTGGATAGAAACCATGTATTTCTCCATTATATGTATACGTGGCTCTCTCTCTCTCTCTCTCTCTCTCCCCCTCTCCTCCTCCTCTCTCTCTCTCTCTCTATGTAGACATATATATCTCTTTTTATATTATATTTTAAATTAATAAAGGATAAGAAGATATGTGAGAATTTCAATTTGCACCCTTAACAAATCAAAACCAACAATTTGGCCCCTCAGAAATCCTTAGGTTGGCATATATCGCCCTACACAAATATTCCAGCGCGTCAGGTTTGCCACAATTTTTTTTTCCATTCAAACTCGTTCCATTGGCTTTTTTTCTTATATAAAAAAAAAAGGAATGACAAATAAGAACTCTTGAGTATTGACGTGGTTTGTGACTCGATGGTGTTCTGTTATACAAGTTATTATTTATTATGATTTTCTATGGGTCTCATGATTTTATCATGGTAATGATGTTTCACTAGGGAGATGAGACTTTTAGTTTATAAACCGCTCAAACTCCACATCTAGAATTTGTTCCTCAAATAAGACGCTTGGATCCTCAAATAAGAGATTCGAGTTGAGCACATGACTTCATTCCCATAGACATTACAAAACAAATGATGGGACGGGAACAAATGTCGAGAAATAAGCCCAACACACTCAGAACACCTCCGCAAATCACAAGCTGAATCCCATCAATTTATATACCTTTGTTCTCAATATATAAATGCAACAAAATGTCGATGCTCGTAAAATCAAAGAACCTCTAATCTTTTCTATCAGAGTAAGTTGCTGACCAACCTTATAAATAGATTTTGACAAAATAAATTAATATTGTTTAAACTCCAACTCTCCCTTTGCTTGGAATTTTAGATTGGTTTCTTATTTTCTGGGAGTGAAGAGTGCTAATTTTTTTTCTCTTAGGGGGTGAAAAGTGCATTTCACTCTAATTAAAGGGGTTGAAGGCAAAAATCTATCATCATTATGGGGGTGCATTCGATTTTATCCAATCCAACCCTACATAAATTTTGGTCCGTCCATGTTGACTTATTGAATACCAAATTTTCCACTTTAATTTGGTAAAACTCGAAATATTTCGATTTAATCAATATGTTAGGGAAATTTTTTTCCTCATATTATATATTTAATTATTTATATATATTTATTATTTATTATTTTATATTATATAGAAATATACAAAATAAAACCCTACGTGTCATATATTTGATTATCCTAAATTGGTATTTAATATTTATATTACACTATAAGTAAAAATTAAATTTGAAAAACAAAAAGTAAAACCAAACAAGACATTATTATTATTACACTATAATATTTTTTATTAAAGAAAAAAAACTTATAATATTACCTCATAATGACGTAGGTACTGTCGGCTGAGTATCCCACGTGGTACAACAATGACTTCGGTGGGTACCACTGCATTGTGCATTTCTTTCTTCTTCGTACATTACGAAATTTACGTATGTATGTTTGGCCAAATAACTTGTTTGTCCGATTCAAAAAAGTTCTAATGTATAATTCTAATAATTACCAAAATATCCTTAAATATTAAAATATATATTTAAATAGATTAAAATTTTAAATATTTTTATAAGAGAGGACCAAAATTTTTCATCGAGCTCTTCCGAACCATTAATTCTCAAATATATTATTGGATATACTAGTAATATTAAAAAAATATTTTCTCAAAAATGAATATCTTTATTAAATTAAAACAATGGTTAATCAAAATTTCATATCAATGTTAACCACCCCAAGAAAATATATATTAGTCAAAATTCACTGACTGAATTTGCTGATATTAGTAAAACATTGAATGAAAATCCATGTTTACCCCTTATTGATTTATTAATGACTTATTAAAGGTCAAACAAATCTTTACTTTTTTGACCAAACTACCCTTATATATATCTTCAGAAGCTAATACATGGGAGGAGATATCTTCGCCCTTATACATCATCACACGCTGATACGTGTGAGGATGTATCTTTATTCTTATACGTCTTCATACTCTACTAGATGTGAGGAGGTATCTTCACTTTTACAGGAGTAGTTTGATCAGAATTTTTTTTGTTTAACTTATAATAAGTCAATCGGTGGATAAATCTGTATTTTTTTCAATTTTTTTGCTAATATGAATAAATAATTTGGTGAATTTTAACTAATGAAAAAGGATCTATTTGTTACATAAAGTGATGTTAACATCATTACATTTTTTTCTATATAAGTACAAAATTATTACATGAGAATGTCAAATAAGGAGTATAGTTAAAAATTTATATAAATTTTTTGCTAATAACAACATTTTTAATCCAAACTCTAATAAAGACAATCGGGTGTAATAATAAATTTTTGGAGGGGAGTGTAAGGGTATTTTGAAACTTTTTTGGAGAAATTATAATTTCATATTTTTACAGGAGATCTAACTGTAGTTAACCCTTCTATTTAATATATATATATCTATAAAAGAAACAAAATCTTTTATTAAATAAAATAAATGATGCAATTTTTGTATACGTGCCATGTATATATTAACTGGAAAAAAAAAATGCAATAGGGCTTGAAATAAAAAAAATCTAGTAAAAAAAAGAAATAGTTGTGCATCACAATATTTAATAGGAATAATTACACTCTCATCCTCTGAGATTTGGTGTAATTACACTTAGATTTATGTGGTTTGAAAAAATTACATTTAGTACCTCTAAGGTTTGCTTCCGTCTTACAAATAGATCCATTCGTTAGTCAAAATTCATTGAATTTATTAATATTAACAAAAAAACTGAATGAAAATTTATATTTACCCTCGATTGACTTATTATTTACTTATTGTAGGTTAAATATTTTTTTCCGACTAAATTACTCTTATAACGGTGAAAACGTTCCTCTTCATATGCATTAATGTGTGAAGACGTATGAGGGTAATTTGGATATAAAAATATTTATTTAACCTATAATAAATCAGTAATAAGTCAATTGGGGGCATATATAGATTTTTTTTTCCAACTTTTTTGTTAATATCAATAAATTCGGTGAATTTTGACTAACGGAGGGACTTATTTGTTAGACGGTAGCAAATTTTAGTGGTGCTAAATGTAATTTTTCAAACCATGGGGTATGGAAGAAAGCTTGAACCTTGGCTATTGTTAATTTGCAATAAATGGAGAAGTGTTATGTTAAATTATTTAAAACAAGACTGGCAATAAATTATACTCCAATAAGCATAAGACTTGAATCATATACATAACAGTTGGCCAAGAAGTGAAAGAACTGATTGAAGTTATTTGAATTTTTCCCAACAGTTAGCTGTTAAGTGTTGATAGCTCTCAATGGTGACCTTTCATTATCATGAATGGCTTCAACTCTCTTCATCAAGGGAGATGACACAATAATGCTCATGTTCTCCTTTACAGGGTCGTCGTCTTCGTCATCACTGTTAAATCCAGGCTGAGACGGCCTGGAAACGTCGATGGCCTGGACGATCTTTCCCAAACTCTCCATCAGCTGCATGTCTTCAGCAGTTAACCGTTCCACTCTTTCAGATAGTGAGTCCATGGAATTCACCAATTTCTTGTTTTCTGATGACAGATTCGTGTTGTTCTCTGTGAGCTTCTTGATTGTTTCGTCTGATGTACTAATTTTGGCTTCAAGTTCACGTACCAATCTGCGTAGTTCTAGCTCTTTCTTCTCTAGTTGAACTTCGATTTCTTGTATTTTCGTTTTAGAACTGCCCAGATCGGTTTCTAGTTCTATGATCATCATGTTTTTCTCTTGAATTTCCATCTCTTTGAAGACCTCGGCTGCCTTGATCTGTTCCCATGATTTGTGGAGCCCGATCATCTCTGTCTGCATCTGCGACAGTCGGGATGAAAAGGAGGCGGTTGAGCTGTCAAACTCCTGCTCCAATGATGCAACAAGCTGCTGCAGATCATATATTCTCTGGTCTTTCTCTTCGACAAGCTGGTGAAGATTTTCTGCCTCGTGCTTCTCTATCTGTCTCCTCCCTTCTGCATTTGCAAATGATGTTTCTGTTTCTGCACTGGCATTTTCGGCCACCTTCATGCTCTCATTTATTTCGAGATGCTGTTGCTGAAGATCGTCGATTTGTTTCTCTTTTTCTTCAAGTTGATGGCTGAGATTTTCTTTCTCTTGCTTAAGATTCAGCTCGACCTCCGTCTGTGCAAGAAGAGAAGCTTCTACTTCCTTACGCATCTGGTGGTTTTGTTTGAGGTTTTCTTCCAGCTGTTCGGCGATAGATTTCCATATCTGCAATTCAAATTCAATTTGATTTGCTTCACAGAATTTCTCATACAGCTCGCCATTCGCTCTGTCGAGAGCATCATGCACCTTTTCCAAGTCACTTTGTATTTGCAGCACTTGCTCCTCTGATTGTAGTTGACATGTTTTTGATTCCTTGAGCATTTCTTTGAGCCTCTCCAGCTCTTTCTGCAGAGGAAAGTGCAATTCTTCAAGAGTTTGAACCTTTTTCGACAAAGTAACGACTTTCTCTCTTTCCTCCTCGAGATCTTGTTGAACACTGGTCAGAGCAGCCTTCTTATTCTCCAACTGTTCCAGTAGCTCATTTACATTTTCCTGCATTTGTATGCTCTTCAGATCCATGCAAGAATGATTATTGGCAAGCCTGAGTTGGGCTTCTCGAAATTCAGATTTCAAAACCAACAAAACAAGCGAAGTCTCCTGATTCAGTAACTCCAACTTTAGTATCAGAGAATCACAAGCTTCAAGTTCTCGGTTGAGCTCATTCAAAGACGTATCCCTGCTCTTTAATGCCGACCTACAGCAATTTAGTTCTTCCGATAATTTCTCCATCTGGGATCGCCATTCAGATTCTCTCGTTTTGAGATTTGTTGAACAGCCCTTGTGTACCTGTTCTAAAGATTTGAGCTTGTTCTGAAGCTTAGAAGATGAGGACGTTCCAGCTACACGAATTTGAGCTTCTTGGAGTTCTTTCACGGAAACCAGCAACTCTTGCTTCTCTTGCTCCAGCTTCTTGAACTGATACTCCATTTCTCTGTAAAGTATCTCCTTTGTTCCCAACGAGCTCCTCAGAGATGCGATTTCTTGATCCCTCTGAGCAGTCAAGTTCTCAAAATTTAACTTGGCATCCTCATATTCAGCACAAACGCTGTCAAAGCTCGTTCTTGATTCCAAAAGTTGAACTTCCAAAAGCTTTCTCTTGCTCTCAGAGTGAGCCAAAGCCTGGTTGCACATCTCAAGCCGCTGTTGTAGATCTTGTGAAATTCTAGTTTGAGATTCCAACTTCGTCTCTAGAGACGAGATCCCATCAAGAAGTTCAGCTTTCTCCTTCTCCCACTCCTTTTCCTTCATCCTAACCTCATTTCGAAGCTTTTTATGGGCTTCTTCCAAATGCCCAAACTGTTCCTTCTTCCATTTCAGCTGATCTTCAAACTTCCTATTCTCCTCCTCCAATTTGACGAACACTTCTTCCCTCTGTCCCAACTCCTTGGAAACATTAGTTCTATTCTCAGTTTCTAAACACTTCTTCTGTGAAAAGCTTAAAAGTCTCTTAACTCCTTCAACCTCTTGTTTGAGTGCAGAAATTAGCCGTTCTTGATCCATATTTTTGGCATTGGCATCATCCAAAGCCGATCCCAGTGCTTTGTTCTCTTCTTCACACCTACGAAGCTTCTCATTACAGTCAACACGAAGTCTATCATGTGCAGACGAGAGATTCTTGATTATGGATTCTTGCTCTGTCAAACTAGACTTCAGCTCCTCACACATTCCCCTCGCTGTAGAGATTTCATAGTCTTTCTCACTAAGTTCCTGAGCTAGCTTCTCTAACTTGGAACTTGCCTCCTTGCTCTTGCTCAGTTGCTCATTGTGGGCTCTCTTTAAAGTTTCTGCTAATGCTGCTTTAGCTCGATATTCTTCCCGGAGCTTTTCAATCTCGGCTCTAGCCTCATCCAGCTCTTCATACACACCATCCATTTTTCCTCACTTCACAACAATATATGCAGACAAACCTGGTTTTGTAATGTCAAATAAAAGATTAGTTCTACTAGTTTACTAACTATTACAAGAGAAATTGCGGTAAGATCATCATCCTTTGTCCAAAAAGTAAGTTAAATAAGGACAAGATAGAACCACCAAAAGAAATCAATGAAGTTCCAGAGTTGGGCAAAAGAATATTTACCCATAGAATTGCAAAAATATGCTTAAATATCATATCTGCATGAGCTCACCAATTGCAATGCACTAATTCGAAAAGTGCAAGACATAAGCAACTCAGAAGAATCAAACACCTCATTCAACTTTGCAGGCATTATATCTTGTGCAAGTAAATTCAGACAAATACCTGGCTCCATGTTCCCAAGAAGACGAGCATAAAATTGCAAAAGTTGCATATTCACTCAAATAACATATCCATCTACCTCAAAAGTTTTACACCAGCCTGATATTTGAAATATGCAAAACTACAGTTGCAATAAAATCTCTAAGCCTACCAGTTGGTTGTAAAATCCTGGAATACATTTAAACCAAAACTATGGACAGGCAAAAAATCTGAAACTTTCGTGTAATAAGAACACATGACAAATGTCTAAAATCTAAATCCGATAACTTGTCAAGTTAAAACATCAATTTCGCCTCCATGTCCAGGAGTCATAGCTCGCCTGGGACTTTCTCCATGTCGTAAAACTAGTTAGCAAATTCGAGGAAATGAGCACATTTTCAAGATAAAGATCAAAGTAATAAACATGAAACACACGCCAACTCCATATTTATGCTAATTTCAAGGGTAAAAACAAAAGAAAAAAGAAGCCTTGAAATTGTCTGTTCAACTGAAGAACAACATATCAAGCTGAGAAAACAGAGCAAGCCCAAGACTTCACACCACCATAAAAACTGAATCAACAACATTAAAGCTACCTGAAAATGGGATTGCTCAAACGAACAAACTCTTGGAGAAATTCAATGAAGAACACAACGGAAAGAAATGGGTACCTGTTCTTGCACAAATTCAAGAACTGGGGCTCGCATTAGAGGTCTGAAACCTGATTTTCTTGTGGGCTGTCTTTCCTTCTTGGTTTAATGATTCTTTCGTGAAAACATGCGTGGTAAAGGAGGAGTTTGAAGGGTTAAAGTGGAGCAAAGGAGAAAAGTGAAATGCAGTTGGTTCTTTGAGAAAGATAGCCGTTGGGGTTTTGAATTTATCCGAGGTAGACTGGTCGTTTGTTGTTTTAGCGGCGTCGGATTCTGATCTCCGTATAAATTAACGGATACTAGCCGTTAGAGTCAGATGAGGCCTATTATTAATGGTGACAGTTGAAGTTGGGTTGGGCCTTTGAGAAGATTGTGACAATCTAATTCAATTCAAACTTGGCCCTAATTTTTGGGGGAAAAATTATGGTTGTGGGGAATAAGAATTATTGCATTATAAAGGGCACATTGATTATTATCATTAGATAAAATTAATTTATTAACTATATAATTCATCAAACTATTTTTTTATTTTATGAAAACACTCTGTGGAACTTATGTGGATTTTTTTCGTTGGTCGCAGATGTTCTCATTTCATATTGAAAATGAAAAAAATCTGTTCAAAGTAGGAGCAAAAATGTTAATCTCTCGTAGCAAATATAACTTTGAAGTTTCGAATTCTTGATCATTGGCAAAAATTAATTTTGGAATTCGACTCACTTACCACTCGACTAAACTAATTGGTTTTATATATATATATATATTATGTCATTTGATGTTTAAAAAAGTACTTCATATGGGTAGAGATAAATAATATATAAAGTAAAAGATATAGTAGGTAAAATACGAGCTACGTAAATGCTACATGCACAGTAAATGAGTTGGGATCCACTACTATTCATGGTCGATTCTAGGCATCTTATAAAAATTATGTTACACATTATTATAGAAAACGTTGACCCAATTGAAACAATCCACTAGCCAAGCCCAGAACCAAGCGATCCTTGGCTATTGGGCCAATACCTAGAACTGGTCCAGGACCAACCCAACCCACTGCACATCGTCAAGTTAAGATACAACCTTTGCCTAACACTTGACCACTTGAGGTAAGTACGTAATCGCCCAAAAGCCATTCAACCAAAGGTTTGTTTAGTGCAAGTGGCAGGAAATAAGAAGTGAAAGGGGAGGGAGAATGAAAGAATAATAGTTTTCTTTCAAAATTGTTTGGTATAAGTAAAAGATGAGTAAATCTCAAATATTTATCCTTGTTTGATACGAGAAAAATAGATTGGGAAGAAAAGATGAATTTTTGTAATTTTATCGATTAGCCCTTTCTCTTTATTTTGTATTAGAAAATAAACAAGTTAATCTTATAATAAAATAACTTTTATTGTATTCATCAAATAAGAACAAAAATATTTTTTATTAATAAAAAAATTCATCAAATTATTCATTTATTCTAAACTATTTAATTTAAATAAAATAAAAATTAGTATGAATACTCTCAAATAAAGAAATTAAATTTAGCCATCAACACTTTTGTTGGTCATGTAGTTATCATTTTAACAAATTATGTACCTGGTATTATCAGCAAAAATGGAAAAAAGGATTAGAGTAAATTATGTATACTGGTAACAGTAAATAAAAATAAAATATGTACATTTTTATCTTTTCTAGCTTTATACATTGACTTTTTCATCAACTGCAGTATTTTCAGAATTGGACAGGGGATCGAACCGATTAAGTTACTGGGTCACTGGCCTAACTAATCGGATCAAATTAAAAAAATCGATTGGCACAAACATCATTATATGCATATATATGTAGCATATAATACGTCATATACCAATAGATTACATAATATAATTTATGATAATATTTTATAAAATAGTACAATTTATAATAATTTAACAGTAAAAAGCCACAAACCTCTTGGAGGGAGCAAATTAAATTAAAATTCAAACTAACAAAAATTTAAAACTGACAAGTCCCCAAATACATTATATATGAATTGATTAAATAAATACAATTTGTAATAATATTTTAGCAACCGTTGCCTTTATATAATTTATTTAAAAAAATTCAAAAAAAGAGAAATAAATAGATTATGAAGAGAAGAAAAAACTCTATTGACTATTAATAGTACTCATTATCCTACATTTGAAAAATTCTAAGCCAAATTTAGTTACTTTTTCATTGTCCCACATTGAAAAAGTATAAACAAAGATTGTGTACTTTCTCATTTGTTCCACATTGGAAAAACATGAAGCAACCTTAAGCTATATTTACACTATAAATAGCTATATTACATTACAAATATGATAGTTTATTTGAATAATTCTCCATGAATCACTTGCCTATATATTTTCTTTGGTATTTATTTGCTTCTGATTTTGTATATTTCAGTATATTTATTAGTGAAATATATATTTTATTTTATTATTAAATTTAAAAAAAATTATTAAAATCGATTGGATTGGGTACCGGACGGACCAATTTTTGACCGATCCACACTGGGTTGATAGGCATCGGTTTTATGGCCTTGACCCGAATCAAACACATGGCCGTTCCCGATTGAACTGATCGTCTCCATCTATTCTCTCTACCTAAATATCAAATTTATTGTTATACTTCACTTTTTATTTTCACTTATTTTATACGTCCACTTTTCATCCTAACCAAACAAATCTAAGCGAATAAAAGAAAATAAAAAAAGCGACAAAGATACATCAAAAGTCTGTTGTCATGAAATTAATAATAGTGGAAAAGATATTATCTTAATATTCAGATAAATTGATCAATATATCGTTACGTTCTCAACAATAATCAAATTACAAAAATTAAAAAATTAATCAGTTCATGTAAATTAAATAAATACCCATATATCTATACCAAAAAGAGAGATACTGTACATCAAAACATAGGCCATCTCTATAGCTTACAATGTCCATTCTTCTTGTGCCACATCTGTACTCCCAAGCAACTAATTAATCAAGTCCAATAATAAAAGTTGTAAATCACTTAGGCCACCACTTGTATTACATCTGGGCCACATACACTCAGTCAGACATGAAATTTAAATGATATTCCTGATTTATAAGTGTCAGTTGGTCATTGCAATAGTTAAAAGTGTCTTGTCCAAATCAGAATAGATTTGGGTATCATATGCTTCACTACTTGGAATCTTGATGGAGATTATGATGAGATTTGTACATCCCTTCATGATTATGATTAACATCTTCTTTTTTGATATTTTTGTTTTCGTAATCACTCCTCATAGGTGACCGTGAAGATCTTGTAAAAGAGCGTTAGAAGATATTGTGTGGGTTAGTTCAATTCTTTTTAATAATAATAATAGAAAAACTATCGTAAATTTTTGTAAGAACAAGACGGCTATGGTTGCTAAATGGAAGGTGTGACTTAAAAATCGTGGCCTTCTGCCAATGGGATACTCTAGCTCCTAGCTTTTACGGAGGGAGTTCTATATCGACCGATGTGATGATGGCTCCACACCAGATAAAGACATCTGAGCCCTATTTCGGATCAAATCAGGTATTTAGGAGGTGAATCAAAACAGAGGAAGACCCTTGTCCTTGGATGTTTTGAGAAGATTGGTCTAGAAAGTGTTCCAGTTACTAAGTAATAAATGAGCATAACAAATATTTAATATAAAATTATTTCTTAATTTCATAATTTAAATTTAAGTTATTAAGTATTTGGTCCGAGTAAATAAATTTATATATAAATTACTAAAAATAGTCAGCAAATATATATGTGCTTATTTAGTGAGGAGGGGTTGACTCTAGGTACGGCCACCATAATAAATATAATATTTAATTATGACTAAGGTCACAGAAACAAAATAGTTTGATAGCAACAGAAAAAAATTAACGTCGAGGTAATTAGCAAGTAAAATTCTCGTGATTCTAAATCACCTTATTTAATACAAGACTTTACTTGCTAATATTAGTAATGAAAATGCATTTGCTAACGAATTTAGCAACAAATTATTTACAATGTATATTAAATAGTGTAGATTAGCAACGAAAATTTTACTTGCTAATTAGCTAGACGCTAACTTTAGCATCAAATTTTTTCGTAGTTATTGACGTATTTTCTTGTAGTGGGTTAAAAACAAATAGTCATTAATTACGGGCACACAACGATTATTGACTGTCAATCATATAAAATAAGTTTTATTATTGTAAATAAGCTAAATTTTTATTTTTAATTTTATTTAATCATTATTTATCATAATATTTAGGCCATATCTATTAAAGTGTAGGCAATAATAATTTGTTTCCTAGTGTTGCATGATAGATAATCTTTCACTGATTGAAGGGTAAATCTGTACATCTCTTGATTTCGGAGCCAAAGGGTAAATCTGTAAACTTAATGAGATTATATTTTATATTGAACTGTCGTGTCAAATCAATATATTTTTAATAAGATTACGTATAAATAAACATATTTTTCACTTTAATTATTATTTCAAAATTCGAAAACTGAAAATGAAAACACAAATTATGCTTAATATTAGTATTTGAAAAATTATTGTGTCAAATTACTATTTTAAATATTAAAAATCATTTTTGAAAATAAAAAATCAAGTCTTCCAAAAAAAATAAAAATAAAAAACTTTATTTTGGAGAATTAAAATACGAAATTGGGAAATTGTTTGGTTTCATTTTTGGGGATTTTCGAGATGGGCCAAAAAAGACATTCAATGTTTGCCTGCTTTATTTTACACCTTATTTATGTGAATTTTTTATTTTGAACTTTTTATAATATATATATATATATATATATATATAACACATGTATAAATATAATATAAAAAAAATATGATGTGACAATGAATCGTGATTTTGTCTTCAAAAAATACAATATTAAACATACAACATTTATATATATATATATATATATATAAGAAACGTGATTTGATAATAATTTGACAATGAATAATAACGTTCATTTTCCGAAACATAACATCAAACATAGAACACTTATTTTAAATTATTTTAAATCATCTCTAAAAATAAATTCAAATGTACATAATATTTTTCAACACATACATATTTATCTTTATTTATCTTTCAATCTTCAAAAAATAAAATAAAACAAAACACTCAAAAAATAAATCCAATCGTTATAATAGGTTTTGGTGGGGGTGATGCACGTGGAAATGTTCAAAGTGTAGCAACAAAAGGTAAAAAAGATAAGGATGTGGTCAATTTTTGTAAAAGTCAAAAAGATGTACAAACCATATTTGCTTTCTACCCCATCTTTTTTTTTTCTTTTTTCTTTTACAAGATATTATTCCATTACATTACATAAAGCACACGTCTACAATAGTTCTATCAATATTACATTTATTACATCGGATAATTATATATTTTTTATTTTTTTTGTTACAATAAAATTTTATAAATAAATCAGATGGAGTGGATCGTAAAAATTATCCACTTGATCCATAAAAAAATTCATATATTTTATTAAAATAAGTAAATTTTAATTTATAATCCACGAGAACATTTAATCAGTATAGCACATGAAACTTGTTGTATAGCCATTAAAATGCACGGAGTATTGATAATTTTTCAAATGAGGATGTATTCATAATTATGTCAAATCTTATATGAACTCGTTGTAATTTATTTATTTTTATTTAATAATGTTAATTACAAAGTGTTTGCATAAGATTAAAAGTTTTAAAGAGCTTGTAAGATATTACAAAATGTTGAGAGAATTTCTGAAAAATAAGTTTATAAAATAACTTGGAGAAAATAAAGGTATTTCTAACTGAATTTTTCATATTTCAACGAACCCCATTTAATTTTAATCTCTTCAATTATAAATTTATCATTACTAATATTTTACAAGCGCAAAAATTATCTTTCAGATTTTTTTTAAAATAATAAGTTTAACAAAAATTCATTATAAATTATATATGTGAACAATGTGCAAGTCCGCGAGGTAGCGTGGTTGTCCTCGAGGTCGCATCGCTGACCTCCAAGTCGCTTACGAGCTCAGTCATATAGGTCGCTAGTGACCTCCTTTTTGTCTTTTCTGTACAGTTTTGTACTTTTGTCCTTTTCTATATTATTAATCTGTTTGTTAGGATTTTGTGTTATTTTTAGATTTGGTTAGTTAGCAGGTTGTTAGCTAGATTTCATTCTCTTGTATTAATACAAGCTTAATTTATTTTTTCAAACATGTGCTTGACATAAATTAAGTTTAATATTGAGTTTTGGTTCTATGGCATTTCCGAGATCCTTTCTTGCAGTTGCAAAAGCAACTTTAGTATCGGTTTATTGGCCTGAAAAGAAGTGTTACGTTTTTTCCTTAAAACAAAAAGGTGATTACATAATTAATTAATGGTTAATTATGAAATAAATTATAATAATCTCAGAGTAAGTGAGAGAAATATCCACACATATTTGATAAGACTCAAATTTAACCATTGATCTAAGATATCATTAGTTAAGTTAAAAAAGTGTTACTTGACTCGATAAATATTGCTTTTATTTTTTTAAATGGTGATTATATAATTACATAAATATCTCAATAATTTCAGATAATTATCAGGTCGATCATGAAATAAATTATAATAAACTCACTTACAGTGGGAGAAATACTCACATATCCAGTGAGATTTAAACTTATTTATAAGATCTCAAACTTAACCATTGATCTAAGACAATATTACAAAAACAAATACTTTGAGCCGCCGGACCACCCGTTCTTGCCTCTCACGCAGGAGGTAGTACTAGAAGAATAAAGCTAGAAGGATGAGGCCAACGACAACTTCCGGTGCTATTCTTATACATTAGATTGAATTACATTCACATCCCTTGAGATTTAATATAATTATAAATACATCCTTGTTAGATTGGAAATTACATTTACCTTCCTAATGAAATTTTGTTTAAGGAGGTTTTAGTCTTTTTCAAAATTTATTTATTTTTTGCCAGATAAATGAACGCATTGTAGTGTTTTACAAATCTCAAGAAGGGTAAATATAATTTTCTATTTAATAAAGATATATTTATAATTATACTAAATTTTAAGGGGTGCAGATGTAATTTACCCTAGATTTTAACTGCTATTGATCTTTGGATGAAATTAAATTACCAGTACCATTTATAATTGTCAAACAAGGGCCACCACAAATTGGAAAGTCAGGAAAAAGGGAGAGATAGCTTGATACTCAAGGGATTATCATGCTTTCCATAATTGTTTATAAACTTTAAATTTAATTATTCTCCAAATCAATAGTGTCAATTTTTTTAATTAAAATTATAAGGTCATGTTTTTATTTAATTACTTAAAAAGATAAATTACAACAAATTAAAATTTGGCATATTACGAATGCCTCTTATTGATTTAAAATTATCATTAGCCCTTAATATCTGATAAAATTATATAATTCTTGGATGAAAGTTTGGTATTATCAACTTTGATTTTATTATATTTTTTAAAAAAAAAATAAAAAAAATTGATGGGGTGGATAGATAAAAAGATGATATGCGACGACGGCTAGTTAATCGAAGATTAGAACCATCCTGTGAGGGGTGAGCATAACGTCGTCTAATTCTAATTTTCTCCAAAACTTTCCTACTTATTAACAATTTTCTTTTTCCTAGAAAAAAAGAGTTAATAAATTATCGATTAGGTCAAATTTCGACAGAAGTCGGTGATTTGATGTTAGTATATGCATAAGTGTGAAGAACCTGAATGATGATGATAGAGTTGTTATCGGGGTTTAGTTCAATTAGCAAAATTTAGATCCCATCAGTTATTTATATGAATTCTATTAATGTGAGTTATTATTTTATTTTAATTGTAGTTATTGATGAATTGTAAATATTTGATATTAATAATTCATATATAGTTTTTCAGGTAAATTACGACGGCTCTATTGAGATTTACATCATTACAAATACTTTTTTATTGTTTGAAAAATTATCAATACTCCTCCTAATTTTAATGTTTGTCCAACAACTAACCTATTTTATTAGTCTCTTTAAAGTTTTATCCATTTTATTGAGGTAAACTGATCAAATTTCTCAATTTTTTTTATGGACTAGAAGGGCAAGAAGAAAATTTACCTCGTCAATTTTTTTTTTTTTTTTTACAATTTTTCAAATTTGAACAAAGAAATTAAAAACGACAAAGGTAAAGTTGATAGTTTCGGGCCTTTATCCAAGGATCGCATAATTTCATTAAATATCAAAGGGTATTTGTAATTTTTCAAACAATAATAGAGTATGCATAATTATGTTAAATTTTTAGAAAGCTTGTTGTAATTTATCCTATTAATCATTACAAATGCAGTTGATTAAAATTAGGAAAAGATGCAATTCACCCCCATGTGATATGAGAAATGAGCAAAAAATGCCTGCGAAAGATAAAATAGCAAATTACCCCCTCTATCAATTGATAGGGGGATAATTTGCTTATTTTTTAAAACATGAGGAGATAATTTGCTAATTTATTTTTTATGAAGAGATATTTGCTCATTTTACATATTATAAGGAATAAATTACATAACGTAATTATAATCGATTTACTCAGTTGCGAAGATAGAGCCAAATGTTTTGGATATTTGTACATGGTCTTGTGGTCACAACCCCACATAGATCCCATCTTATCCACAAATTTGGAAATGCATTTGTGTCATCTTTCTTCCTTTTTGATATTTTGAGAAGTATACTTATTCTTTTACATTCCTTTTGGAATTTGAACACCCCCCCAGTAAAGTCATTTTCTTGTTGTTTGGGGTGGAAGCTGTGGCAAATTCTAAGTAATTTCTATGCAGAAAGCAAAGGTAGTATGAGTGCACCTATGTGCCTATTCAACATTTGAGAATCTATACCCCCCACTTAATTTTCTTTGTAGTGATAAAGACATGTAGGGTTAGTTGATCTCAATTTTTGAGTAATTGATTATATGAAAATTAATTGCAATATAAATATTTTTATTGTAATAGTTTTGTGTGAAATTTTATTTCGAAATAATTGATTCTTTGAAATTTTAGTGGGTCGAACAAGCTTCGATGGGTGTTTGTATAATTTTTGTTTTTGCGGTAAATATAAGTTGTAAATTTAGCTGTAGAGGGTTTCGAAAATAAAAGTAAAAAGTGGAGAAAAGCTAAAGTCAGAGTGTTTAATAAAATAATTTAATAGGTCACGGATATGTTTAGTTATAGTTCTATGATGTCCAAGTTAGATAAATCATGGAGGAGAAATATTTAAAATGGTACGAAGTATTACGGTAGAAAAAATTGTATTTGAGGCATGGAGATTCATATTTATAAGTTTTTCTTGTTGTACAATGAACTATAGGTTTGGAAATGATGAGCATGAGCCCATATATACTTGAATTTGGATCGAGCAAGAGTCGACTCGAAACTATCTAAATAAAAAAGGCAAGGATCTTGGCCTGTCCATACTCTATAATTTAAAATTGAGCTAAATTATTAGGTCTATATATGACTTTTAGGAGATTACCCTACATCATACAGGTAAATTTAAAAAGAAAATAGTAGGGTTAATTACATTTAAACTTCATATAAAAATACAAAATTAAACTTTTCCCCAAAAAAATTCCACAAATACACTTACACCTTTATGAGAATTCATCGTTTACACCTGACCCCATTTTGTTATGGTTCGGACGGAAAATGCTAACGCAGAGAAATTATATAAATCTTCAATTTTACCCCTCATTTAACATTCTCATGTAATAATTTTATATTTATAAGAAAAAAAATATAATAATGTTAATATCACTCCATATGTATATATTATATTTATTTTCTTATAAGTACAAAAACATACATAAAAATATTAAATGAGGGGCACCATTTTAAAAAAAATTATATAATTTTTTTGTTGATCCATCCGTAATTTGAAATAGAGCTAGGGCATGAGCTCACCTTCAGGAGATTATCCAACATCATACACGTTGTTTTAAAAAAATATATATTTACGATGAATTCGAGATGTAAACAGTATAATGAGAACTGCGGATTTCTTGTTCTCTTTTATTTCCCATCTTGAGCTATGCTCACAAATTTTCTTTATTATGATTATATTATAGGGTTAATTACATTGGTATCTTTTTGAGATTAGCCCAAAATACACGAGTACCCTTTACTTTTTATAAAATTATAGTTACACCTCCTATTCACATGCAAAACTTACACAAAATACTCTCTAAAAAACATTACACTAACACCCCTTAGGGAATGTCGCTGTAATTTTATAAAATACAGAGTGTATTTGTATAATTTAATTTAATTTGAGAGAATGTGAATGAAATTTATCCCAAACTATATGATGTTGTAATTCTATCTCCTTCACATTCAATCAATTTCTAATCAATATTCCCAATTTGAGATGCTTACCATACATATGTACCTTTCAAAAGCAAGATAAATTTCAAAGAAGATGTGAGTCTTGTGTGACAACTTCCAAATATCAACTTTGACAACTGGGGAATCAACAACCATGGAAAATATAATGCATGATGCTCCTTTTCCACAAGTTTGCAGATGGTGTCTTTTGAGGGATGGAAATGTAAATTTACAAGAACAAAAATTTGATATAACTAATAATGATTCTGATCGTTCTGTTTATATTGTAGATTTGAATTTGATTGAGATTGTAACTTTTTTATTTTAATAGAAACATCAAGTCTGATGGGAGATTAGTCGAAATCCCTCCCGTCTCTATATCAACAAGCATATGGTCCCAATCTACTATCTTGAAAACCAAAGAAAGGGGTCAAGGTCGCAGGGGTCCGATTTTGTAAAAATCGTTTGACTGTCAAATTAGTATAGACGGTTGAGACAAAAATAAAGATATTGTCAAAATGTGTGTTCTATTTGACTTTCAAAAATAGTGTTTTATTAATTGGTTCAATAGTACATATGGCAAGAAAATCTCTTATTTAAATTAGGTCTGCATGTATTGGTGTACAGTTTAGGAAGAATGATCAATCATATAGAAAATATACACTTGTAATCTGATTGTTCAAATATAATAACACTCAATTTTGATTAGAGTTTTTTTAGAAAAAGAATTGCATGATTTTCTCCCTCTATTGCCACGTGTTCGATCATTAATAATTATTCACATCTCGAGTACTGATAATATGCGAATCTTGTCATATTTTTGTATTATCGTGTAATAGAAGGACTTTGGGGAGAATTTAACTCCCTTTTACATGTACTAAATAAGAATGAAAAACGTAAAAAAGAAAAAACATTAAAATTTTGAGGGAAAATGTGAATTTATGTTCTTTCATGGACCTCTAATTAAAAAAATTTGACTTGACATGGAAGGAGTAGTGTGCAAGTAAAGAAAGAGAAAAGATAACCCAAGCAGAATTTTTCCAAACTAAAGGTCCAATTGTCTAAATAAGAAAATATGGGGGGCCAATTTGATATTTTTTCAAAATAAGTGGAGACAAGAAAATAATCATTACACCTATATAAATATGTACATATACGTTGGCCGCACCCCACCACACTTTCTGTTGTAGAAACTGTGTTGGTGTGTGAGAGATAAAAGCCATAGAAGAGAGAGAAAGTCAGATAAGGGTCATCCTTAAATTGTTTAACGAAATGGAATTCTTTGAGAAATAGTTATTAGAAGTCTTCCACTCCCTTTGGGTTTCAAACTCTTCTTGTTATCGTTTCTGGGTTTCTCATTTTCTTTTGAGAAATCTCGCATTTTTCGGTGATATCTCCTTTTGTTTCTTCAGTCCCAGATACGGTTTCGGATTTTACGGTGATTTTGCAGTTTGATTTTATGCTGACACTTTCACAAAGTCCAATCTTTATATGGGTGATGAGATGAGCAAAAGGGTCTTTTTTTTCCCTTTAATATTCATTTTCTTGAATTTTACTAAATAGGATTTTTTCCCCCCCCATAATTGGGTTCTCTGTTTGTTTACGACTCTTAAACTGAAGTGTTCTTGTGGGTTATTGGGAGGTGGGTGTTTGATAATTTTCCTCAATCAAGACTGGTCTTTGAGTCTGAGTTGTACGGCTGTCGACATGGTGGCATGTTTCTTGAACTTAAATTTAGAATTTTGTACTGATAAAAATTCTTTGACTCTTCAAATTTTGGTACAATAACTCTTTGAAGGGACTATTGGTCGATCACTTGCTTCTATTTTAGCATTCTGTATCTGGAGTTCCTAGAGTTGGAAACACTTGCTGATAGATATTCCTTCGTGGGCTTGGAGCCTTGGATTGAATTGATTTGAAATTTATTGATATTAATTGAGCTCGGATTCTTGACAACTCCAATTTCTTGATTCTATTATCTCCAAATATATAAACACTGTTCTTGTGCTGTCTGGAGAGGAAAAAGAGGAAAAATGGCGCTTTCCTTCACTAGATTTTCATGGTTGTGGTTGGGTGGGAAAGATAAAGAGCAAGTCTCAAATGGATCATTGATAAACTCCATAAATCCTTTCGGTGAATGGGGCTTAGGATTGAGAGGAGAGGCTGAAAATCTGAAGTTTTACTCAATGAAAGGGGGTGATAGAAGGGTGCCCTCGTCGAGCTCGAGTAGGAAAGCAAAGAGGAAATGGAAGAGTAGGGAAGAGAGGAGCAGGAGGATTGACAAAGAGTATGATATTGTATTGGTGCCATCGGACGGTGTTTGTTTATCAGGATCAGAATCTGATGACTCGGACTGGTCCATCGGGTGGGTGGAGAATCATGCCCCTGGTTTCCTGGGTGATGATGAGGTTGATGATAGTTTTGCTGTGTTGGTGCCTTGCTATAGGCATAACTTCCAAGAAGTAGAGGAGAAGGGCGAGGAGCCTAGTATTCAGTTCTTGAGTGCTGTTAAGAAACTTCCAAATGATTATTCTGCTGGTAAGGCCTAGGCCGTATATGGAAACATCGAACATGTTTGGATGCTTTTGCTCGTTCGCGATCTTATGGATTGCGTTTGTTATTTAACCGTGATAACATGATATAATCCATATATGAATTGGTGATTTGGTCTATATTGTTCTATGTGTGATTCGTCAAACGCTCTATCTTGTGCCTGCTGGACATCAAAGAATAGGATGAGAAACTATTTCCACTGCCAACTGCCCACATCTTTTAGATTCGGCTTGTTTTATCTCCATGATGTCATTTTTACAGAAGTTAATAGGTCCCAGGCTAGTTTGTGTTTGGGGGAGGGGGAAGCCTTGTTGGCTGCTGAATCATTTTCAAACCATGTTCTAGCTTATATACGTGGCTGTACTCTATTATAAGGAGAATAGTTTTACTGGTTTACACGGTTGCAATTTTATTTTACCTCATTGTTAGGATATGGCTTTTCGTCGACTGTGCTGCTTGACTGAACCACACGTAGCTTTGTGGAGGGATAGTATTCGTTCATGCATAACAACTTTAAAATGGACAAAATTCATGCATGGAAATAGCAGATAGTGCAGAATCTTGTGTGCATTGGGTTAGGAAAAAAAAGTACTTTCTATCTTTTCATTGAACTTAAGTTATTTGGAGCATGTGGACACAATTACTGTCTGTGATGATTCCACTCTAAGATCCTTAAGGGGTTTAGGAAGAATTTCTTGAACCAACTTTTACCTATTACTGGCGACGGTATGCTCTCTCAGTGCCTTATTTGTTCCAACCTCAAGCAACATGCAGAAGTTAAATTTTATGTTGCTCTATTTCTTGAATGTCGTTAAGCGGTCCCAATCATGCACACTTGAGGACCGACAATATGCCTGCTCCACATCATCATCATGCATTAACTTCGTTGTGTTCACGTTCCTACACTCCTATTGAGGAAATCTAATATTCTGCATCATCCTAAGGGGATTCATGCTTCTAGAAACTGAGTACTCGTCGCATTATTTCATTTTGCTTTTGCAGGGGGTAGGGAGTACATGGAGCGTTGGCTTTCCTCACTCCACAATTTTTGAAGCTGCTGCAATGCTTGGCTGTGCTGATTACTACTACATTTTGTTGTCATTTTAGAACCATCAACTTCTACAGAGTATATGTCCTAAGTTGAAGAAGTTGCTGGAAATCTGAGGAGACGGTGTTCTTCAGGTTATCAGTGTTAGGCTTATGTCGACCGTGGCTGGAGGAAACTCTCGACATATTTTGCTGCTTTGGTTAGTGTAAATACCACCATCGAGACTATGTTTGAAATGTTTAAGACTTTGAACTCTCTGGATGTAAATAAATTGTCGCTCGTCTGATGGATCTAAGCTGCTAATGCTCACTGTACATATCGGTTTCACTTGCTGAATTTTCACTCTTTTGGAAGACGTTCTGCTGTTCTTTCAGTGACTATCTTTTGAATAATGCAAGATGCAAAACTACTTCGTGTTTGGGATTATTATTCGTTATTAATCTTTTGCTCCTTCGGTATACCATCCATCAAAAATCACACTATGGAGGGCCATAAATGGATTCAGTCTGTTACTATTCAAACATGGTTGCTTTTTTATCAAGCATCAAACGTTATGTCGAAACAAGCGTTATTGAGTTTAACATAAAACGAGCTTGAGCTGACCCTTTTACCTATATTTTCTTTGCATCATTCGACTAATCGAGTAGTACACAAGCAGAGCTTCAAATTCTTGTCGAAACCAAGAGTTGGGCTCAAGTTTTTGTTTGTTACTTTACAAATACACGTGAAATGAGTTTTTAACGATCCATTTCAAATCAAATATCGAGCAGAAATGCAATACTGGTGAAGAACTTCCCATTCCATGTTGAAGAAGGTCTTTTGTGGGCTTGACATGATGCCAAACTGGCAGGGGCATGTGACCATTTGTTATTTGTGGAGAAAAAGTGTGGTTATGTTGCTGTCTAGTGGGCTTCACAACACAAGACACTTGTGTTTTTTCAGGTCAATTGGTAATAGCTCCAAGACCCTCATTGCCTCCTGTTATTTGTTTGTGGCTGTTGTATGCTCTGTGCTGATTGGTGGTGGTGGTGATGATGATGATGACTGTGTGATTGGCCTAGCAGTTATTGTGTTCATAGAAAAATAGGTTTCAAATCTGAAAAGGGTTGGCCCCATTCCCTTTGTTTTCATTTATGATGATTGTTCAATGTTTCATTATTGGGGCTTGCTGCTTGGAGCAAATTGTGGCTGAAATTTGGATTTTGCTTTTCAAAATTATGATTTCTTTTTTTTTGGTGGGGAGGGGGGGGGGGGGAGGGGGATTTGACCATAAATTCTTTGAGATTCATTCCATCATTTTTTTATAAAAAAAAATAACAGAATATCATGTTTTTCATAAAAAAAGACCTATAAAATATCATAATCCCAAAATATATTTTCGTTCTACCACGTATTTTCGTATAAAAAATTATCACAAAATATCATAATTTAAATTTATTTTTATTCTACCACGTCTTTTCATACAAAAATTATCACAAAATATCCTAATTCAAATACATTTTTATTTTATCACGTCTTTTGTCAACAAAAAATTATAAACATTTTAAGTCAAACATATTTTTATTCTATCACGTTTTTTCATAAAAAAATTCATCAAAAAATATATTAATCCAAACATATTGTATTTTTTCACACAAAACCACCAATATAAAAAACAGCAACTCACTTGAAAATATTAAAAATTGGAATTGAGAAAACAAAACCAAACAAGCCTAATTTTGTGTTTGGACTTGATTGGTTCTTTAGAGGATGTTTAGTTAAAATTGTATTAAAAAAATGTTATAATTCCATACATATTTGTAAAACATTTTTGAAGTTCATAAGATATTTGATTTTATTCTAAAAATAAGATATAGAAGTGTTTGGATAAAATAAAATGATAAAATTTATAAGATGTTAACATAATAGGTTTGTGATTGATATAAACAATATTAAAGAGGTTTTTAATATTTTTTTAAAAAAAAGTTAAGATTGTCGTACCTTTTCTACCGTAATTTATAAGCTCTCAACATTTTATTTCTGGATTTTATAAGTTTTTTTATTAAAAAAAAAAAAGCTTTATTACCCAAAAATTCAGGATAATTATATAGACAAGCCTTAATGTTAGGCCTAATTACCCAAATATATTTTTTTGCAATTTTACAGGTACATTCCGTAAAGGGGTGTGGGTAAAATTTTGACACTGAATAAGGGGTATATTTATAATTAAATCTACAATGTTAAAAATGTACTTGTAATTTTGCTAAGAGTTGCGGATGCGTGTAATTAAACTTAACCTCAAGAAATATTAAATAATTTATCCAAAAAATTATCAAACACTCTGTAATCTTTTCTAAATTTTTAAAACATCTAATAAAATACTTTAATGAGCTTATAAGTTCAGCCAAAATACCTTTTTAGTCGAGTCAAATTCCTATGAACATTAACTATGCTGAACAAAAGTCGAGCACAAATAATTCGATTTTCTTGTTTATATTATATATATATATATATATATTTTAATCGAGTTTGAGCCGAACTTCAAATCATGTTCAACTAATAAATACAACTTGGTTTATTATGTAAAATGTGGCTTTCCTCTTTTCAAAGGAGTTTTATTAAACAATTCTCAATATGTACAATAAATTCTACACTAACATGAGTATTAATGTAATTGGCAAAATTATATATTTAGTCCTATAATTTTAAATCGTTAGCATTTTTTATCTTGTAATTTATTTTATTTATACATTTAGTTCTTTTTTTTACGAACTTAGTCCTGAATATTTCATATTATCATTTTTTTTATAAATTTAGTCCCGTGTTGACAATTTTGGTGCCCTTTACAGTGAATAGCTTCTATTTTTTATCTTGTAACTATGAGTCATTAGGATCAAATTTGTCAATATAGGACTAAATTTGCGAAAAAAATGATCAAATGTGAAGTGTTCAGAACTAAATTTGTCAAAAAAAAAAAAAAAGATTATATGTCTAAATAAAATACGTTATAGGACCAAAAGTGGTAGTGACCTAAAGTTATAAGATCAAAAATATAATTTTAAAAATCTAATTTTATAATTTAATATTTTTCTATTATTTTTATACTTTACGGGCCCAGTTGTAAGCCCGGAATGAAATAGATAGGTCCAATATTCATGTTGATTTTTCCCTAGCCCATTATACTCTGCAGCCCCAATGATTAATTAGGCCAGCTGTTGGGTTACGGATCTGGGCCAGAATGTTTGGTGGGATATCCAGATTATTCATCAGGCCCATATAAAAAACAATGAATTTCCATAAATAAATATATTATAAAAAGTTAATTATTAAAAAAATATTGAGAGAAAATAAAGATTAAATAAAAGCAATTTTAAAAAATGATAGACATGAAAATACCAAAAAGAGTTCCCCCCCCCCCATATAAGGTATAGATACGTATGTTATTCCAATAAAAAATAAATTCACTATATTATATAATATAAGTGTATATGTACGACATAAAAAAAAGTACTCAAAATTTTAATAAAATTTTGTAGTAATTACACCAAATATTTAATAAAAACATTACAAATAACCCTAAGAACAATTTGCGTCAAACCACATATTTCATAAAAAAGTGGGGAAATAAAATAATTCTTCATCTTTTTACAGCTATATAGACGATATTCATATCAACCACGATTTGTAATTAAAAAAAAATACTAAAAAAATTATTAAATTGAAACTTAAAGAGATATTTTTTTAATACTAGCTCAAACTTTAGAGTTGTATCTATAATTAAAGAAGCCTTATATTAAAATTCATCTGAATTAAATAATTATTACAATTTTTCAAATTATTAAATTGTTCTTGAAAGGTAGCTAAAGGTGGTGGTATATTCTATTACATTTTCAGGTGTACATTGATGTCGCACTATTAATTTATCAATTCATAAGACGTGGTTCAATTTGTGAAATTGAAGTTTCATGACGTAATTAGAGGTTCTGGGTCCAAATCACGCAATATGCATAGTAAGTTGTTTCTAATACATAGTAAGTGTTGTTTCTACTGTAATAATAGGTGTTCGTCGGATTCAATTTATTCAATTTAATGGTTCTTATTAAATATTAATATTCAATAAGAATAGTTGTAATCGATTTATTTTTTTAAAAAAGAAAATCATTGATTCACATATGGTGGGATGTATGTAATATATGAGTGGATATGATGTTAATGTATGACATGAAAGTATGATAGAAAATTCTTCATTAGTTACAGATAACATCTTTAAGTTATATATAACTATGAGGGTGATAATTTTAGTCCTATATGAATTCATTTTAGCAATTTAAGTCTTGTAATTTTAAAAAAAAATTCACAAATTAACAACAAAAATAGACCTGGAATTGCTAAAAAACGGACGAAAAAAGTGTTGCACCTTTTTCTCCTTCACTTTCTTTTTTGAAAAAAATTACATTTTTAGTTCTGTAAGTATATGATGGCAATTTTAGTCATATCCAGTAATTTTAGAATTTTTACACATTTACAATAAAAATAACTAAAATTTGTTCAAATGATTAAGAAAAGTGCACCTAACTGGTGCTTTTCTGACATTTAGCAAATTTTGTGTCATTTTTGTACTCAATTTATGAGAATTTTAAAACTACAAGACAAAATTATCGAAATCAATACGTACGGGACTAAAACTGCAATTTCTCCCGTTATTTTTTTTCCTTGAATTACTATTATTGTTTTTGTTAATTAATTAATTTATTAGTGTTGCATTAGAGGGAATATGCCGTGGTGTTTGATGGCAGTGGACTCCACGTTCGCAGTGAATGGTTGGCTACTTTGTGGAGGGCCGAACGCCACTTTTGGAGCTAAAAAACCTCATAAACCAAATGATCCCACAACGTTGTCTTAAACAATGATTTGTTGCTGCGTCTCCTGTTCTTGTCCCAACGAAAACATTGATCCTGAGCTGTATAATTCGCCCCTTTTCCCCTCCGCTTTTCAAGCTGAAACTCTTTCTCTTCCTCGTTCTTCATCAATGCCATGTGAAGGAATTGTCTGAGAGGAGAGAAAGAGTTTCTGATTCTGATTAGTATCAACAGTTTTAGCAATAAAGATCGGATTTTTGCTTTTTGGTTGAAGCAAAATGTTGCAGAGAGCTGCGAGCAATGCATGTTCGTGGTGGTGGGCTAGCCACATCCGGACAAAGCAGTCGAAATGGCTCGAGCAGAGCATGATGGGTACGTTGTGCACACGCCCCCCTTTGTCTTTTCTATTACTGCATTGACAGAAGAAAAGGGTTCGATGTGTTTTTGGTTTTCATGCAAGATCAATGTACAAGTTTTGTTGGGATTCGATGCATTATAGTGTTTCTTTATTCCTGGGCTGATCTTTCGTATGTGTTGTTTTTGAGATTGATCTTGATGCTGGAAATGGTGACATGGTTTTTGTATCCATTGGATTCAAGAATCTGACATGTTCGATGTTTACGTGTTGGATTAATATCGTTGAAATGTCCGTCGATCTACGTGCATTTCGTTTTAACAAAAGATGTAGTCTTGATAGGACACATACTTGTTAACGGGGTTTAGCTTGAACAGTCTGAAGCAAGAGTAGTCCTCTTCTACTATTACTCTTCTTTCGAGTATTTACATACATGGCTGCACATGCTTAAGGTGATGAATGAGAGATTGCAATTTAGTCCCTATTTGATTTCTATGATTGTGGGGTCGTTGTCCGATTTTCAGGGGTAGATCAGTCATTTTGACTTCCAGGCTATCCTTTGGTTGAGGTCCAAATGTCTGTATCTCTTTTTTTTCCAGACAACCTAATTTTTCAAGGAAAGAAGAATGAGGCTGATAGATCCTGTCTTGATGCATGGCTTTCAGTTTCTTTGTTTGATTGCTTTACATGATTGGAGTTCTTAATTGTCTTGTGCAACATCAATAGGCTATGTCATATCTTTCTTGTTTCGTTTTCAGATGATTTGATTTCTGAGTTTCTGTAGTTAGATCTCATACCAAGTACGAGGAAACGAAGACGTTCTTGTTTGTTTGTTATCAGTAGTTTGTATTTGATTTATGCTTTTAGTTTAGATTTTCAAAGATCCATAGTGTTCTTTCAAGATGAGAACTGAGAAATGGACATGATCAAAAGATTGATGATCCCAGAGGATTCTTGTACTCAAGTTCATTGACATTGAGTCTGAAACTATTTTCCTCCATGTTTTTAGGCATATTCTGCATGTCTTTTTCCTGGGAAATTCCTTCTGTGAATCCCAGATTGTAAGACCTCAAGATAGATTTGATTCAGCATATATTATACAATGTCTTAGATCCGTATACACACCGTATTTATACGTAAATGAACTCTTAATAGTAAGATTTATTACACTGTAGACATGGAGGAGAAAGTGCAGAATATGCTTAAGCTCATTGAAGAAGATGGAGACTCCTTTGCCAAGAGGGCTGAAATGTACTACAAGAGAAGGCCAGAGATCATAAACTCTGTTGAAGAATCTTACCGCGCGTTCAAAGCCTTGGCTGATCGATACGACATGTTGTCCAAAGAACTGCAAAATGCTAATCACACAATTGCAACTGTATTCCCGGAACAGGTTCAGTTTGCAATGGACGAAGATGAATACTGTCCGACCCCCAAGATGCCAAAAAGTTCACAGATCCCATTAGGGAACATGGCCAATGTGCCAAAAGTCCCCAAGGCACCAATGGAAAACCTTAAAGGCCTCTTAAGCACAGCTACGAAGCCATTCCAAGTCAAGAAATCATCGAAAGGCCAGAAGAAGAAGAAAAAAGCTGGCATCAAGTCCGGTATGAGCAGGGAGGAAGCTCTGGTGGAGATTGAAAAGCTTCACAAAGAAACTCTAACACTGCAAACAGTTAAGGAGTTTGTGAAGAGTTCGTACGAAAGCGGGCTGGCAAAGTACTGGGAAATTGAGAACCAGATCGTGGAGATGCAGAACAAGGTGTGCAGGATGCAGGATGAGTTTGATGTAGAGATAGTCATTGAGGATAATGAGGCTCGCACATTGATGGCCGAGGCAGCCCTGAAATCGTGCCAAGAAACTCTGACTGCGTTGGAGGAGAAACAAGAACAGTCAACGAGAGAAGCCGAAGAGGAGTTCAAGAAGATTGAGTCTGCTCGTGAGCTTCTCAAGTCACTCAGACGCGAGTGTCTTAAAGAAGAGACGGATGAGCAATACACGAGTAAAGATGATAAAGCTGGAGGTGAATCAGAGTGCGCACTTAAAGATGTGAGTGATTTGGTGGAACTGTCGACAGAAATTGATCCAGTAGATGAGAAGAGTATAACGCCTTTGGATTTGAGCTCGATGGAGGCTATGACAGTGACTGAACTGGCAGAGAAGATAGACGAGCTTGTCAATAAGGTGATCAGCTTGGAAACTTCAGTTTCATCTCAGACAGTTCTTATTAACTCATTGAGGATGGAAGCGGATGATCTCCATGCACAGATAAAGAAATTGGAGAATGAAAAGGAGAGTCTGATTGGTAATAAGCGTAATCTGAGCACCAGGGTGAAAGAAATGGAGGAAAAACTGAACAGGCTTGAGGCTCTAAACAAGAACGTGGAGAGACAGAACAGCAATCTCCAGTCGAACTTTGCTGAAGCTCGTTCAAGTCTTGGTCAACTGTCGGAGAAGCTAAGTAATGTAAAGCCAGATGAGGATGGAGACGAAAGTGATTCATCACAAAAAGAGGCCAAACCGTCTTCTTCTGAAAACAAGTTGCAGGAGAAGATCAAAGATCAAAAGGTTTCTGCTGGGAAGTCGTCGTCTTCAGGACACAAGTCACGGGAGGAGATCAAAGATCAAAAGGTTTCGATGGGAAAGACTTCCTCCACTGAAAACAAGTTGCAGGAGGAGATCAAAGCTAAAAAGGTTCCTGTTTTGAATCCAGGTATCAGTGGCAAGCTCATCCGTGCTTCCAAAACAGACGAGAACGAGGATGTGAAAGAAGTAGATGTAAATGTTCAGAGTTCTGAGCCATCTGTTTCTAAACAAGAAGAAGCTCAAATACCAAGTAAGAAATCAGTTGCGTTCTTGGACAATTCCATCAAAGATGAAGCACTAGAGGACTTGTTGAAGGGAGATGAGCTGAACTTACTCTTGAGTGGGACCGATGATCGAGAGAAAGTCCTGCTTAAAGAATATACAACGGTTCTCAGGAATTACAAAGATATCAAAAAGAAGTTGATTGATGTGGAGAAGAGAGAGAGGGATATGCAATTTGATATGACAGTGCAAATGAGAGAACTAAAAGAAGCTATTCTCAAGAGGGATCAAGAAATTCAACAACTTCGTCAAAAGTTAAACCAGCTGCAAAGCAATAAGGATGCAGCAGAAGAGAAAGGCGTACCACCTGATGCGCCTGAAGATAGAAGTGTTAAACCTGAATCGGAAAGTGTGGATGTGGAAGTGGTAGAAGATGTTAGTGCCCCTGCCTCAATAGAGAGAGTAGATGTAATCAAGTTGGTTTTTGTTGACAAACCTCCCACCATCTCACCTGTCGAAGAGAAGCTCCGGTTGGCTATTGATGCAATACTGGATGAGAACTTGGATTTCTGGTTAAGATTCAGCACAACATATCATCAGGTCCAGAAATTCAAGAGTGAAGTTCAGGATCTACAGGATGAAACATCGAAACTCAAAGAGAAAAAGAAATCGGAAGGAAATGCTTCAACACAGATAAAATCAGAGGCCAGGCCCATTTACAAGCACTTCAGAGAGATACAGACAGAACTGACCATGTGGTTGGAGCAAAGTGCCACCCTGAAAGACGAACTGAAGTGCAGGTCTGCATCATTGTGCAGCATACAGGAGGACATCACGAGAGCTCTGAAGGAAGGCGTCGAGGAGGAAGAAATCCAATTCAACAGTCACCAAGCTGCAAAATTACAAGGTGAGGTTTTGAACATGAAACAAGAGAACAATAAGGTTAGAGAAGAACTCCAGACAGGTCTAGATCATATAAGTGTACTTCAACTTGAAATCGAGAAGACGCTAAAACAGTTGAATGAAGAGTTTGGCATTACTAGCGATCAACCGCAGTTGCAGCACACTATGAGCAAGTCTCGAGTCCCTTTACGGGCATTCATCTTTGGAGGGAAACCAAAGAAGCAGAAGTCTATCTTCTCCTTTATGCATCCCAATAGGAAATTCCAAGTGGTGAGAACCGGTTTTGCCCTGACTATTTAGTAATTCTTGATCTTGTTTTGCTTCAGTTATTCATTTCAAAACGCCTTCTTGTATTTAGGCATTCATATGTAGAGATAGATGACAAAACTTTTCCTTCTTCTCTTTTTGTTTTTTTCTTTTTGTTTTAGTCCCTTTGGTTTCTGAAGCAAGATTGCTTTGAGTTGTAAAAACTCTCAGATTCCTATAGTGTGTAGGCAGCAGACTTTGCTTTTCTTGTCAGTTTTTATGCTTTGTGGTTTATTTATATTTAGTTCTTGCATGGCAGACTCTGCAGTTGCAAGTTGCTGGTGGAAATTTTTTTGTTTTCACAATTTTGTTTCTCTATGCACAATAGATGCTTTTAGGTGATGCATAAGCTTCAATATCCTCCTATTTTTGCATGATTCTCAGGATACTTCATTCAGTCTTCTACCTTCTAAGCCTTCTCTGTTTACTTGAAAATGGAAACCAAATGGGGGCACTGGCAAGTAAAAAACGTTCAAAAGAAGTGGAGATTGAACTAAATTACTGTGATAATGCAACACATTCGTTGATTTCACAAACCCTCCATCGATATTTCAGGTTTCTCCCAAGGCAGTTAAACCCTCTGTTGTTCCGTTATTCCTCATCGAAACGAGAAAAAAATGATCTATATGATTGTTAGTCACCCAAGTATTTGGTTATGTTTGCATGTTCCATAGTAGTATAATGCCCTCAAGAAACTCGTCATCAATTTCTGTTCAAACAACTTTGCCAAAACTTAGTTGTAGCTTCTGTAACCATTTTTTTACCATGAAATAACAGTGTGATTCAACTCATGCCAATCCTTATTACCTGCCTCTATATTGCAATACGATACCTTCTATCCGTTGATGAATGTAAAAAGCTGATGACAGAGGATGCAAACCAGATTCAGAACAGTTGAGCTAATTAGAAGTGGCGAATGAACACTTTGTTTGTCTTAACTATGTCTTGCATAGACAAAAACTGGACAATATAGTTGATTATGCTGCAAAGGCAGTTCAGAAACACAAGATCGATAAGAATTGGTAAAAAGTTGTTTCTGAAGTGGCTAAAATGAAAACTGGCAACAGCAAGGTTCTATATACATAGTAATAGAGAACGAGCAGATGATATTGCTATATATCAAATGAAACTTCTGAAACCACCTTTGCTCCTCTGCCTTTGGCCATGTAAAGTCCTATGTGATGCATTAGGTCCTGTACCAGGCAACACAAGAACAATAAGAAACAAGCAGGTAGGAATAACGTCATCAGCATTTCGGAAAAAACAGGCCGTTTAAGTTTAGATTTGGACAATTTGCTCAAGTGTATCTATTATATCTCACGTAACAAAGTACTTGCAGACCACTCATGTAACAAGGGTTTGTCTACAATGCAAAGTAATGGAGGATCATAGTCTTAGGAAAAGTGTATTCAAGCTTGAACAAACGATTAAGCTTGACCTCTCTTCAACTTTCAAGTCTTGCCTTCATGCTAGTCCAAATTACACTTTTGAAGAGAATGTGAGAAAATCAAGATGCTCAAAGGTAAAATTTTCATATATCCATCCTGACATTATAATCTTTATTCAATGACCCCGTGTATTTGGATAGAGAGGTTAATTAAACATCAAATATTAGATCATCAGAAAAACAAACATATCCTACTTTTGTTCGGTAGAATGGAAAAATAATCAGTGTCAAGAAAACAAGCAGGGCTGACATGATTACATGGAAAATAGATTTATTGAGAATGTCTAACCTGAGGATGAGCTAGAGCACCTTTGATATTTCTAGCAACATGTAGCGGAAGATCGAAAGTAGCACAACCATGGGAATACACAACGACATCCTCCAAAGGAGAAAGTAGTCCACGGTTTCTAGCAGACAGTGCCGAACAGATAAAATCCAGGACACATATGTCTGTGCAAATCCCTACAACCAATATCTTAAGAAAAGAAAGTACTGGTCAGAAAAACATTTGGAATCACAGAACATGTACAAAAATACCTACTCCCAAGTTAGTAGAACCAAAGAAAAACTCATCACAGTCTTATGTTGTAAAAGCACTCACAGATTTTATCTTGTTGGCTTTGACCCAATTGATGAAGACGTTGGAGCCATCCTTTTCCAGTGAACCAAGAAATCCATCGATGCAATCCTTGCACCGAAGTGTAACATTCGGTTCATTTTCCAGCCACTGCAAAGCTGCATTAAAAAAAAAAAGAAAAAACATGAAAGAAGGCAAAAACATAAATGCATCATGAAAGTACTTGAGGAATTAGTACCAGGAACCAGCTTTGACTCATCGGTTCCGGCTATACAGTGAGGAGGATAAGGGGGCTCCGGAACATCTGGATGATGAGAGTCAAGCAAAGCATATATAGGCCAATTCCTTTTACAGAACTCTTTTGCAAGTTTCACAGATTCATCCACCATTCCAGCAATTTGCTTATCAGGTGCTTGTGGGGCCTGTTTGGAGATTGATATTAACATGAATTTGATATCATCAAGAACTTATATGATAATATCAGTAACCAAATTAGATCAACACAAGCTCACCTATGATAAAAACTAACATGAATTCAAAAGCTCATAGACAATTTCATACCAATCAAAGCAAACTGAGATCAATAGACCCACAAACATTACTACTCCAAATACAAAGAAATCAGACAACTCCCACACCAACCAAAAAGCAACATTCCCATCATCAACAAATAAGCATAGGCAAAGAAACTACACAAAAAGAATAGCAAAATAGAAGGAATGGTTACATTGGCATGACTGAAATGCTAAGTACATATAGCGCACAACATAAGAAACGAAAAGGGCTCACGAGATTTCCAGAACCAACGGTGCAGAAGCCATTAACGATATCAACAAGCACCAAACCGATCTTAACTTCACCGGAAAGATGAAGAATTTCCTGCTCAACTGGAAGCTCATTCCTCAACACCTCCATAGAAACCATGAGCGGGCTCCCAGATTCTTGATTTTCTTCCAGGTATTTACGATTGCAGTTTGGCTGGTTGGCCGGGTCAAGTACGCAATATGGAAGACTTGTTCACTTTTTGTTGGCACTTTAATTGATGAAATGACACCATTTTCTGCTCTAATTTTGTTGTGGCTGGCTGGATTCCAACTACCCCTTTGGATACGCTGATAGATACTCTCAAACTTTCAAGAACGCTGGCTACTCATCTCATGTCATTTTCTTGGGCCTCAAAAACAAAATTTAATTAATCTTGTGGAGGTTGTTTATTACTAACTCTCCGTTATTCTAATGTTTTTCTTATAGTGATCTAATTTTTTTAAGGATCAATTAGAAATTACTTTTTTATTGTATTGTAGAAGTATTTGTTAGACAATTGTTAATTTTAAACAAATTTTTATAATTTTTTAAATAATAAAAAAATAATTTTTTTATAATTTACCTTTTTTAAAAATATAATAATATCACAAGTGGCACAATCGATAGTTCATTAAACAATGTATTGTCTTCTCCGATTTTATATATTTTTACGATTTTATTTTTAAAAAAATGTCTTACATATATCGAATCATATTAATCTATTACGAATTAACAAAATAATATATTTTATATAATATTTCTAAACACAAAGAAAAGGGTCTGTTAAACTTAACAAACTAAAATTCATATTATATATTACATTTGTTCATATTCAGACCGTATATTTATGTGTCCCTACAACGTAAAATCCGGGAAATTAAGGGGCACTTGTGTAATAAATAAATTAATGAGCAAGTGGGATTTGAGCAATGAGTTGTTGGCAATAGCCAAAATCCGAGATTTGATTGGCTTGAGATACTTTAGAAAGCTACTCAGAATCTTACTTCCACCACAAATACTATAAAACTCACAGAAAAGGGTGGTCACCGGCCCACCACATTGGCGTAAAATAGGGCCTGGTTCGAGTCACAACCCACGATGAATAGAAATAGATTGATCCTTTCTAGGTTGGTTTGTAACGAATTTGGATCAATCCTGGAAACTAAAACAACACACCTCATTAAATTAAGTATTATAAGAGGGCCAACTCCATCTCATAATACATCTACATAAATGACAGTTCTACATCTCAGTAAAGTTCAAACTCATATCATGATGTCCAAATGGGTAGTACTGACTTGACCGTTAATATTACAAGTCCACTTCATTTTCATTGAGTGTTAACACTATTTATTTTGAAAAATACAAGTTGAAAGTCAGACAGGGTACAGTTTCTGTTGTATTTTAATAGCTTCAAAACCAAACTTCTTTGAGTTTTTTATACTAGTAGTCTAGTATCGATACCGTTGCCGTTTGGCATCTTATTATTGTTCTGGAAGTGGTCTGTAATAATTTTGTATTATTTGATATACTTTTTTTTTTAATCTCAATTTTATTTTATGTTAGCATGCAGATACCATTTAAACAAAAATACTCGACACCAATTATCAAGTAAAGTAAAAGATAAATAAAGTAAGCTGAAAAAATAACAATTTTTGTTCAATAACTTTAAGCTTTATTGAGTGTGTGGAACGGATATTGATATCTAATCAAATATTAATTGAAAATTTTCATGTGAAAAAACCCGTAGAATTACACATCATCATATACGCAACCCACCTATGGATTCCAACATGATTAATGAGGAAAATTCATGAATGGCACACCACACAGAAATTTGGCAAAGTTGAAAGGGTAAATTACTGTCTACAATTGATCGAGAAAGAACATGTGTATATCTACAATGCTGAAAAGCAAGTCGGTCATTGAAGCAGTAAATGCTGCATGCTGTATGTGAGAAATAAGATAAATAGTGAGGCGACTGATAGCAGTCAGCTCAAAATCATTTGCCTTTGCCAGCATCATCTGGCAACCTTAAACCCATAAGTCCTAGCAGATTGGAAGCAGGGCCCGACAGACCTTCTTGAGAAGTATACGAATCGAGGAAATTCTTTACCAGGTTGATATCCACATCCACAGGGGTGAGCTCATCATCCATCTCGTCATTAGCATTGGATGTTCCCTGCATATATATATATTTGATCCATATAGTTGAGTATGTATTATGAAGAAAGCTAGCACGTTCATTGTCATTCTCAAACATGCTTAGTCATGATTGCGGTAAGTGGATCTGAGGGGTAAAATAAATTCAAATCTCGCAGTTTAAGTTAGCAAGACTTCAACAAAGTAAAGCAAACTTTGTTGTTAACCATCACTTTAGTCCTGATAGATTTAAAGTTTTCATACCTCGTCGTTCTTTCTAGAGGATTCTTCCTCATTGTTCTTTCTAGAGGCTTGATCATGTGCGTGAACAAAGGTTTTACTCAGTGTGGTAGCCTTCAATTCCTTGTTCAGAGCATCCGAATAGGAACGCATGAACTGATCCCCTCCCTCTTCAATGTCCTCTGAATGCTCACTATCCTCCTCATAGTCATCTGCAAGTTCTTGTACTATATTAGATCATGTGATCTATCAGCATGCCCAGAAGCACAATCTAAGAATTAGACAGCTAGGGGAATTTTTCAGACTCACACAATACTGAGCTGCCCAACATAAAAGGTTAGGCATCGAAGTAGAGCCTCAATTATAATTTTATTCCAACACATCTACTTGACTCAAAATCCTAGTATGGAAGTACAATATTTAGTTACACAAACATTAGATCTTTACTTATATTTGTATTACTTTTTCGATAAAAACAATGCTCAAGTTCTGAGAATCATGTTCCAAAGTTTTACTCTGGAACAGCAGCAATCCCTAACAAAATTACAGGATAAAACAGCTCACAAATGCAACAAACAGTGGAGGAAAGCAGGAGAATCCCCCACCTCAATCAAAGGGGAAGAAATCAAAAGCAGACAATTTCCCAGATCAACAGAGATTATGAAGTAACATTAAGAATCAATACATTAGAAGTAGTTGCAAGATTACCAAAATCAAGGTCTGATGACGATCCTTCTTCAAGATCAAAATCACTGCCATTATCTTTAGAACCACGGTTTCCCATTACTGTTTCCATGTCTTTCATAAATTGATCGACATCAAAATCTACATCTTTAAAGTCCCTGAAAATAGAAGAATAGAATCCACATATATAATCCTGTGAGATTTTAACTATAGTTATTGAAGAACCCACAAGCTGCTAAAGAACATGGAAAACTCAAACTCAGTCATATGATATGACAGTAATAGCAGATATTCTTTCAGCTGCTCGATTAACATTAAATTGCCTAACAGAAAGTGACATGAATTATAAGTAAAAAGAGTACTATTCTGATAGTTTACAATAATTCACTGAATAAAGGGATGAGCAAGACTTTCATCCTGTTAACTGGCAGCTTATGCTTAATCAACTCTTCATATATTTCCTTATCACAATTTATTTTCCTTGAGCTATACTATTAGTTAGATCATGCCAGGAATCTCACGTTAGCAGCATAACTGTTTGTTTTATCACTCTCCATTACAAGAACACAGACGATGTGTATTTGCTTTTCAGCACAACAGACAAAACCACTAGATAGAGTCGAAATCTTGTTGCATGAGTGTTACCAGGTTGTCCTGATCACAGTTGTGCAGTAAAGTGATATTACGTATGTCAATAACACCAAAACTCCATTAACACAACCAGCAGCAGCACCACTCTCTGTTGGTTTGTGCATGAATACGTCTTCAAACATGCATCTCATATAAAACCATGAAAAACATAACACCACCCAACATGCTTCAGTTATTGGGGTTGAATGTGCCTAGAGAATAAAGGCAAACCCCTTCTATGTGAGCATGTTGCATGGCAAAAACTTTCCTAATTTGGATAACTGCACCTAATTGCAAAAGGTAGAAGATGACTCAGTACAGTCACCTGAAATAAAATAATTTTAATACATTCCTTAGTGAAACCCCAATTTGTAATTCTAAGAATAAAAAATCAATAACAGTTGACTTAATTAGAAACTAAACAATTCATCAAATAATAATACTTGCCGAAAATAAGGAAATAAGTATGGTTTTTTGTTTCATTCCACTTATTTAATATTCTGTCTCTCAAGACAAATTACCACTATATAATTAAAAAAAAGGCTGATTTATATTATCAACAGTGACTCAAACACCCCTACATAATGACTCATCATGGATAACTAAAAATCCAATGTCCTTTTATAATTTCCATATTTATGTTAGCTAATTGCAGTATATAATCTATAAATGCAGCAGCAAAATAGTTTATTTATACATGAATAAGTTGTTATAAACACAAATTAAGAGAAAGCAACACTGACACGCTCATTACTCACATCAAGTTGCTGCTCCATACCATATATGAACGGTGGAAAAGCAGGCAAAAGCTCAAGTTAGATCATAAAAAAAGTACTGAAAACCTAATACTTTGTGGCATAGAGCAACAAGTCAGCCATGCATCTATCTGAATTCTGAACTCAAATTAAATAAAAACAAAAAGTTCAGTCATGCACCTCACTCAATGGCACCAATTTATAAAGGAATATAACATTCATAAATCAACAAGCCTCAATGTCTCACTGAATAAACTGAAAGTGGGTTATAATTTTCACTTGAGAAAATGAAATGAAATTTCACTAAGTTGAAACGCAAGAGAAAGGGAAGGATGAACCTGTCCTCTGGAACCTCAGCACCTTCATAACTTGAAATTTTCTCAACAAATGCCTGCATAGACTTAGCAATCCCCCCAAGATCATAGTCATCAAGATCTTCGCCAGATGCTGAACCGCCATCCTGCTGCTCTTTTGACTTTTGTTTCTTCTTATGTTTCAAATTGTAAAGTTCCATTTCATTTTGCCTCTCCTGAAGTGCAGCATTCAATTCATCTTCCCCACCATATAACCATGAATCATCATCAGATGGAGGAAGCTCCTGGTTCTTGAATTCACCCGCTGAATGCGGAAGTGCAAGAATTTCATCTATGCGTTTCACAGGTGCACTCAAGACTTCACTGCAGTAATAGCAAAATGTCAACAGCAGTGCTAGTTTGTACTTTTAATATGACCAAGGAGTAAAATATATATATTAACCAAGCACTTCAAAAAATTAACAAAATATATCGACACTACATACCTGGCTCTAACATGCAACGAACTATTTCGATAATATCCCTCAGCATTCTCCATCAACCTCTTGTATTCTTTTGAACCTGGCAACAATCCCTCAAAATAACCGCTGCTCTCCAAGCTCTGTCTAAAAGCTTCCCACGTGCTCCCCTTCCCTTCATCCCCCTGCTTCTTTCTCAACTGGTACATCATCTCAAACCCACAAGTGATTTTCATCCCGAGTTCTGCCTCCATATATTTTCCCACATTGCTCCTCTCCAGCATCGGAAAGCAACCAGGAGCCTGAAACTTCTGCTGCACCAACTGTGCATACATTGCCCTTGACATACTTATCACCACCTCCACCATTTCCTCCCCCTTCCCCCTGGGTAGAAACCTCTCCATTCTAGCGGCATACTTCATACTATCGATATCCCTATCATAAAACCCCTCAACTGCCAAAGATATTAAACACGGCTCATGCTTCAACACCCATGCCACCGAAACTGGCACTCTAACCCTCACTCTATGCACATTCCTATAAGCACGCTCTGGATACTCACCAATTTTTTTCCTCAAATGCAACTGAACAGCACCCGGTGCGAGCGAGGAATCATCATCTCTGCTCGCCAAGAATCGCAGAGAATCCTCCAACTTTGGCATTTTCGGGAAGCTTGACTGCGGAATGATGTGAAGGAGGCCTCGGCGAATGAAGACGCGATTGACGGATGTTTCCGGATTCAGCCATTTAGGGAGGTGGAAAGCGGACTCGATCAACAAAAACTCCCCGTCAGAGTCCCAAACGCGGATGGAAAGATTAGGGAAGGTTTTCGAGATTTCGAAGAGGAGGTAAACAACGAACCACTCATCCTCAAGATTGTACCCGAAGCGGAGGTGGCCGGAGAGGTGGGGGACGGGCGAGAGGGTTATGGAAAGAGAGAAAGGCTGGTGTTGCCAAATATACGGGGCAGTAATTGGAGAAACGTGGTGGAGTATTCGGAGATGGAGGAACTGGAGTTGGGCGGAGGCGGCGGAACCGGCGGAGGTGAGGGAGGAATCAGGGAAGATGGAGTAGAAAACGGTGTCGTCGGGGGGCCGGGAATTCTTGAGGGCGAAGAGTGATGAAGAGGAAGAGGACTCAGGTGCAGCCATGGTGTGTGTGGGTTTCGAGAAGATTTGAGGAGGGTTTGTTACAAACAGCGGCTTGGCGGTCAGCTGATGTGGGGAGTGTGGAACTGGAACTGGAAGGTTCATCATTCATGGCCTTAAACATAATTAATAATACACTGTTACTGTATGGGGAAAAAGAAATACAACAAAATCCCTAATTTTATATTTCATTTCATGTATTATAAATTTATATGGTAAGTTAAAATGTACAAATTATTTTGTGAGAGATGAAATAGAGAGCCCGTCATCCAATCACGTGTTACACTTACCCAAGTAGAAATTCTAGCTTGGAAAAGTTTTGATCGAATCAAACCAATTACAGATCACACTTGCTATGTAATTGATCCATTTTTCTAAATTTTACATCAATCATGTATATCAGTTGTAAACTAAAAATTTTATGAGGTTTTTTAAAAATTATTTCAAAATTGAGAAAACTTGATATATTTAATACTCTACTTTATAGTCTTTTACTTTATGGAATTTATGAGATTAAATGTATCGAGTTTTCTCAATTTTAAAACTATTAGAATTTGTAAAATATAAGACTAATGTGAGACTAAAAGTATAATTTTGTCGATGATTAATTTTTCATCCGTATATCTAAGAAATAATTATGAGTTGAGTGAAAATTTGATAAGGGAAGGGGCAACAGATCTTATTTAAGGAATAGTTGAAGGGGTAAAGTGTAATTGAGCGCAACTCATATAATCCACCACCAGTTCTCTTCTCCCTGCGACAAAACAAGGTATAACTTCCGAAACAGGAAGCTCAACTCAAACAAGCCAGCAATCGAGCCATGTGCTACGGCAGCGAGCGATTACCGTCCAAAGACGACATCGTCGAAATCCGGCCAGTGCAGAACGAGAACACGGTGGTGGTGGAGAATCTCAGAGACAGGCTAGCCGAGACTGAGGCGCGGCTGGAGCGAGCCAGGGCAAGGGAAGCCGAGCTGAGCCGCCGTCTGGAGGAGATGAAGAAGTTCGTGCTCGTGATGGAGATCCTGGAAACCTACCTCAGGCGCCGGTACAGGGAGCAGCAAGATCACCTCGTTCAGCTTTACTCTTCTCCGTCTTCGGTTTCGGTACCATCCAAATAGCATTGATTTTGTTTGTTCTCTTGGCTTTCTAGGGGAGAAAAAGGCATGGTTACTTGTGGTATTACTGTCTGAATTTGTGCAGTAAAGTGTTGCAATAGCCCCAGTGTCTGTATAAATTATTAAGCATATACTGGTGATGCTTTTTTGCTATGTGAATCCATTTTCCTCAAAATTGATGCATTTTAACAATCCTACGAGATGGAAAATCGATGAATTTGTATGTTTGTTTTGTGCTATCTTAGAAGCAGTCTTTTGTGATCGAGTGACAAATACAAATACTATCTTAGAAGCAGTCTTTTGTGATCGCGGATTGGATGGGATTGGGTGGAAAGGGGGAATTCCTGTATGCTTTGGATTATAACCACCTGCCAGAGTTGGTGAATTTGACAATGCGAAGGTGATCTTGGTGATGACTTTTGTTATAAACTTGTGTGCTGGTTGACTTGTAAGGGATAGAAATTCGATTTTTCTAATAGGAACCAGGCTTTTTACATTTTGGAATGAGACTTATGTCTCTGATTTATGATTGTATGAAGGCATAGGTTCCAGCACGAACTGAGAGTCTTTATCAGCTGCCTTCAATGTGACTTTGGTGTTCCCACTTACTTCTTGACACTTTGAGCTCATTGTGATTTAGGAGGTCTTCCAATTAGGCGGCATTGTTTAGCTGAGTGCATGGAGCAAGATCTTGACTATGTCTTCAGAACTTGTGTGCTGGTTGTAAACTTGTAGAGATACAAATGAAATTTTCTCAGAGGAACCAGGCCTTTTACATTTTAGACAGACTGGTGTCTCTGATTCATGATTGAATGAAGGCATAAGATCCTGCACGAGCTGGGAGTCCTTTATCAGCTGCCTTCAATGTGGACTTTGTTGTTCCACACTTTCTGTGACGCCACCAGTACATTGGGATTTAGGAGGTCTTTTCCAATTAGGCTGCACTGTTTAGCTGAATGCATGGATCTTGACTATGTCCTCAGATTCAGGCAAAACATCATCTGACTCATTTATAAGTTTTTCTTCAGAAATCAGTACTCTACCAGTCAAGCTTGTTTTCACAATCCTATAGACTAATTCTTTATTCATGTGAGAGAGACGTCTGTGGTCTACATTGAAACTGAATATGTTTTAGTATGCCATAACCAAGACATACTGAATACAAATGAAATAGCTAAGCAGGGTTATTCAAGACTTAAAGTAGGCTTTCTTTCTAATAAGTACATAATACGGAAAAATGCAGTTTTTATCCTGTAATGTAGGGGGTGACATTTTTGGTCCTACACTACTTGACTTTTGCAATTTAGTTTTATAACTTTTAGAAATTCACGATTTGAGGATTTGTTCGGAAAATTGCATGCAACTTGCATATGACCTAACTAAATTAGGGATTCTGGCGAAATTGGCTGGAGTTATGTAAATTACAGGACCAAAATTGTTACCTCTATAGCTACAGGACTAAAATTGTATTTTCCCGCACATAATATATATACTATGTAGGAAACTTTCCAATCTAAAGCTACTATATCCTCTTCCTTCAGTTTATGCTTCCTTGGCTTCTAGATAGGACTGAGAGTTAAGTTGCCAAGAGAGTCCTGAACCCAAGCAGTTTGTTGGTATTGTCAAACATGACTCATTGATTTAGTGAATTTACAAAGTACCATATTTCTCTGGGTAAAAAGATGATATAAAAAGGATAAAATACCTATATCAATTAGCAGTAGGTTAGTAGATTCGTATTTCAGGTCGAACAAAAATGAATTGCTTATAGTTATATGCTTATTCGTTTGGTTTCTTGCATCATCAATCTGTTTCCGTTAGTCTATTTGTCTGTTAGAAGAAATGAATATGAATTTCTTCTCATACCACTGTTGTGGCATTGTTGTTGTGGCCACTTTTGCCTAAACCCTGAGATAAGAAAGCTGCTTAAGTGTATCTTGGATGCCATGACACGGCAATAACTTGTTTCAGGTAGTATTTACCTTCAGAGAGAAGTTCCCTGAAATGAATCCGGTGGGGTAGTGAGAATTTGAATGTAGTTCTTATTATCCTAGTTGTAAGGTACCGGACTTGGATCCCACATCAGTATCATGGGATACTAATGTGGGGTTTATATGGCCTTGGCCTCTCCCACTTGAGTGGCTAGCTTTTGAGGTAGGTGCTTCTAAGGCCATATCAATTGATTTCAGAGAGCCATCTATTGCTCCTTCCAGTTGCACTCGTGTGGTGCAGGTGGTGACACCGATATTGCAGTGTTTGCCCAGGGTAGGTAGAACTAGCATCCAATACCAGTGGATGGTGCCCTGGTACTGCATTGTTCACTCGGGGCTAAGAGCGTGCAAAGCCAGTCCAAGTGGGACTTGGCTTCCATACTGGCATAGCATTCCAAGTTGATAGATTATCTTGACCTTACAAGGAGAAACTGAAATAACGAAATCTAAATCTAAATACATGTGTGGTGAATGTATTTCACGTTTGTACCAAACGCATCTCAATTAAGATTAAGATTAGCGGGGGAGTGATGCTATTATTGCTGCCTAGTGAATAGTGAGCTGCTAATTGGTAGAGCTAAACATCCTCATCTTGCCAACTTCCCATCTTCTATAATGTCTTGTCTTTGTTTTAATCTTAGGGTAAATAACACCGAGCTGCTATGAGATTTTGCATAATAACAAATATCCACTCGTTGTTTGGAAAATCATTAATTCCCTCTTGATTTTAATGGTTGTCTGACAATTAGTTCAATTTGTTAGTCTTGGTCAAGTTTTCATTTATTTATCGTCGTAAATTGACTAAAATTTCCTTGTGAACTATAAATTATAATTTTACGTAGTTTTTGAAAGTTTTTATAAATTAAGTGGACAATTTTTTTTGTAATTTTTTTAAAAAATTTCGATCCACCTCGTTTTTATAATTTTTCATGTTTTATTTTATAAAAGAAAAAAAATACAACAGGGTGCAAAGTTGACAATTTCAAACATTCATTCAAAGATTACATAATTTCATCAAATGTTATAAGGTATTCATAATTTTTTAAACAATGAGAGGATATTCGTAATTGTTTCAAATTTTAGGGGAACTCGTTGTAATTTATTATTAATTTATTATCTTTCTAAATAGGGTAAAATACACTTTTTTCCCCTTGAACTATTCTTAATGTAACATTTACCCCCTTAACCCTCCTTGAACTATTCTTCATATTACATTTACCCCCTTAAAATAACAAATGTAACATTTACCACCTAATATTAAATTTTTGGACAATACTGCCCGTATATTATATATATTTATATAGTTCAAAGAATTTTTTTTTTCACAATTTTGCATTTTAAGTATAATTAAAATTTTTGTAATTGGAAAAAATATCTTTTATTATAATAAAGTAAAATATAATTAGTGAGTTAAATTTAGTATATTTTACAGAATCAAAGTTAAGCAATGAATGAGTACAATAAATACACAAAGAAAAAAAAGTTCATGAAAAGTTTTTATTAATTTGGTTATAAAGTTATTAACTAGTTTTTTTAGATAAAAATGAGTAATTACATATTGATTTTTTTAATATATTTTTTTTAAAAAAATATGATAAAATATATTTATTCATTTTTTAAAAAAATATATAACTTTTTGTTAATTTGTCAATTTCTTTTAAAAAGAATATATGAGTTGTTCATTATATTATATTTATTGTGTATCTACTATATATATTAATTTATACTCTGTTTTTACTTTAAATTCTTCACTTATTAAAAAAAATAATCAAAAAAAAATTTGATCATAATTTAATGTGCAAAATATTAAATTATATTAAAAATAATATAATTGTTCAAAAAATAAGGAATACTTTTGTGTAACTAAGAGGACAAGTATTATTTGTCAATTTAAGAGGGTGCAAAGCGTATTTTACCCTTCTAAATACTATCCTATCAAATTACATTTACCTTCACGATTTCTCAAGTACGCGTTCAACGGAAACGATACAAAATTTTTGCTTCCAACTTTCAATTGAAATTCTCAATTTTAGACTTATATCGAATATTTTAATTTAAATTTCGTGCCCTAATTTTTGCTCTGGGACAGGCACTTTGGCTCTGCCGACATCCATTATTAATCACATCATAGTAAGGTTTTAGAAACTTTACATCACTTATTAATGTTTACATTAATTAATCTTTTGATTAATGAAGTTATAATTCAAGTCCTCCCAAGTTTCTATCAGTATATTATTTAATTATTATTCTAATATAATCACACTTTAATTAACTTAAATGGCTATCCAAACTAAACCATAAATAATTACAATGGAGAAAACAAACAAAATTGGCTTTTAAATTATAATAATAAGGGTTAATTATACGTATACCTGTCTGAAAATATAAAATTACAATTTCTCCTAAAGAATTTTTTAAATTATATTTACATTCCTATCGAAAATTTACTATTTACACTTGACCCTCTTTTTGTTAGAATTTGGACAAAAAAATGTTGACATCAGCAAAAAATTGCATAAATTTTTAATTTACTCTTCATTTAATGTTGTTATGTAATAATTTTGTGCTTACGAAGAAAAAAAAAATAATGATATTAACCTCATTCTATATATATACATATTACAATTTATTCCTTTATTAATATAAATATATATATATATATATTAAATGAAATTTATGTTTTCTTTCCTTTTGCCAGTATTTTTCGTCCAAATTCTATTGGAAGAGATGTCAGTTGTAAATTAAGTATTTTTGGAGAGAGTGTAATTGTAATTACAAATTTTTTTGGGGGGGAAATGTAATTTAGCATTTTGAGAGAGGATATAAGTGTAGAATAACAACATCATTGTAATGTCCCGAACCTTATCTTTTCTTTGAAGTTTCAAGACATTTATTAATTATGGATTAAGATGTCTACTTATTATAATTACAACTCCAATAATAATTCCTTAAAAGTCGTAAAGTGGATGCACCCATTTGATTAAGCTTTTCTAAGTTTCTTTGCTGTAATCGATGATAAAGTTTACCTTTCCTCATATATATATATACATATATATATATATATTTAGAAAAAACTACATTGACATCTTTAATATTATATTTAATTACACAAATAGGTAAACTTTCTGAAAATATTTTAGTGTAATATAAAAAGACAAGCGGATTGGCCCGAAAACGTGCTAGCAAAAGCGAGGGACGAAAATAATAAAATAGTGTAAAAAAAGATATAAATCATTCGAATCAAGGGGTATATCCTTGGTGTTTTCAGGTGTTTGATATAGTATGAAAAGGAGAATATAAATATTCATATGAGGGTATGGTTATAAAGTCGAGATGAGAGGTATAAATTTAAAAACGAGAATACCTCTTGAAAGATCCAAACTTTCCAACTGACCAATAGTGTTGAATTGTTCATCTAAGATTTCAATACATGAATCCTCCAAAGATGATCCATACCACATCGAAATGGACGAGGCTTGATCCCTTTACTAGAAGGGATAGTAAAGGGATCAAAACCAAACTCTCACCAAATGGGGGGAGGGGGTGGGAGTGAGGGAAAGGGAGAGATTTTTTGTGTGTTGTGTATTATGTAATCGTATGTACGTAACTGTCATGATTCCTCAAGTTTGAGGACTGCTTCTGTACTATCATAGCCGGAGACTCAAGTCATATCGATCAAGCCCCCAAGGCTTCCATATAACGATCCCCATGAGTCAGTTCAGGCAGCTAACCACCTTGTCAACTAATCCACTGAAATTGCATAGACGTCCAACGTCTGTTGCGATGAAACATGATACTCATTCAATAAATGCAATACGCAGTTAAGTCTCTATAGGACTTGCGATGCCCAGTTTCGAGGTCCTTGACTTGGAATGTTTCGGACCAACTCTCAGAAGTTGGTTTCATAGCCGCCATTCAATACGAGTCCAACTACATGAGTTATCTAAATGATCTGTGAGCATTTGTTGTGACATTAAAGCAGAGGTAACGTAATTGATATGCACAACAAACACATTTACCAAAGACGAATAATTACTATATTCATCAGGACAAATATTACTTAAATAAAGATCACTTGAATAGTTTTAAAAAGTCGACCATCCAATTGGCTTTTTGGCCACCTATTCCAACATAATGTTTCTTAAGGATTGTTTTGTGTAAAATTTACCATTGAATAGAGGTTATTCTTGTAATTTTGTAAAAGACATGAAGTGTTTATGCAATTAGATCTAACTTCAAAAAGTGTTAATACAATTTATTCTATGTACTACTTAAGTACGAGTGGGATTGGGTAATCACATTTGATTGGTATACTGTATATTGACTAAAATACCATTGAACAAATTTAATTTTACACAAAATAACCATCTCTTTAAATTTTTCCATCAATAATATCAATTACCCGACCCGAATGCCCACCCCTAGCCGTGAGCACCCTTACAAAATATTGGAGTTGGCAGCATTAACACTAAATTGGAAGGATAAATTTGATTCCATCACCACCTAATAAAAATTCCAGGTATGCAAAAGTGAAAAGCACTCAGCCAACAACTGAGTCAACTCGGTCGTGGTGGTCCATTACAACCTTTGCAATGATCAAACAATAATAATAATGCTAAATTACTGCAAGAGCAGCTTCAAACCTAAGTAAACTTTTGTAGAGGAGAGGATGCGTAGAGCTGTCAATTATTCAAGTCGAGTAAAATACATTATTGTTTAATTATTTATTGAAATTTAAAAATTGTATTTGAATTTAGTTTAATTATCAATTTAATTGAGTTCAAATGAGTTTTATTGAATCACATATGAATTTAAATTGAGTAATTTAATATTTTTAAATAAATTTTATTATTTTGCACTAATTATCTTAAATCAAAAATAAAAATTTATAAAATAATTCAAGTTTAAACGAAATTTTATCGATTTATTTGGGTGTAGATAATTTAATTTTATTTTTGTACAGCGCATATGCAACATCTCCTCCACATCCAAATGATCAAATTTCACTGTTTCAACGGACACTGACAAGGGGCATTCTTGTGATTTCATCTCCAAGAATTGATAGCAACATCTGAGCGGCAGCACAAGAACAAAAGAAGAAAGTGAGGGGGATGATAAGAAGAAGAAGATGCTTCTGTCAGCTATTTTCACTTCCACTGTACCGCTAGCTACCCACCACCATTAACGCTTCACTTTGCAAGTTGAAACCCGAAGCTGCATCTTTGTTCTCTCTCTCTCTCTCATTCACTTCATTTGCCGTAGGGGGGGAGAAGAGTTTTTGCTCTCTTCTTCTTGGTTTCCTGAAGTGAGAGAGAGTGGTGTTCTTGGGGGGTGTTTTCTTGGAAAAGTTGGATCCCGTTTGAGGGAAAGGTGAAAATGGAAGGTGGGTCGAGGTTGGAGAGAGAAAGTAAGGATGGTAGGAAGAGGGGTGAGAGATTGGGATCGGTTTTGGAACCCAGGATTGAGCCTTTTGTACCCCAGAGAGGGCATGATCCGAGGGAGTTGAGATCTTGGGCTAAGAGGACTGGTTTTGTATCAACAACTTTCTCTGGTGAGACTGAGAGAAGTGAGAGTGGGAGGAGGGAAGTGAATGTGGGTAGGAGTAATGGTAATGGTGGCCATGGTGATAGGTTTGATTTGGAGAAGGGAGTTCTTGAGAAGAATGAGTCTATATCACCCAAGATTGAGATTGATCCTATTCTGGGCAGGACTAGGCAAAGAGGGCCCGAGATCGAACCAGCTTGGGGGAGGGATAAAAATGGGGTTTTGGGGTTTAGAGATGGACCAATGAGAGGTGAGAATGAGATGCGGAGGAATGGGGCAGTGGAGGCGACATTGGACACAACAAATGCAGTGAGAACAGACGGGCGTAATGGGAATGAAAATGGGGCCATAAATGGAAATGGGCAGGGCGTTGGGGAAGATAGGTCGGCAGTGGAGCAAAAGACAGGTGATGGAGATATGGGAAGTGCTCTAGGTGGTAATATGTATCCTGATGGAGATGATTCGGGTAATGGGGTATGGCATTCTTCGCCTAAAATGATATTGGGATTGAAGGATAATCCTGGTTATGGTTAGTTTTAATCTCTACGCATATCTTTGCTCATATTTCAATTACTTAGTATTCGTTAAGGATTTGCCTTCAAGCACCAATAAGGATGTAGAAGGAAAAGAAAGACGATAAGAATGAGTTCTCAAGTGCATTGAAAAACTTTTACATGAAATCCAACTAATATTAATCTTAGGGTGCTTAAATATGATTTCCAATTATGTAGCAGTGTGAAAGTCCCTGTATATTGGGTTTTCAGTAATTGTTACCTTAATTAGTGGCTTTGCTTAGTTTGTTTCTTGAACTTCTTTCTATGCAAAATTTCATTCTTTAAATTGCACATTAGATGGAAACAGATTTAAGATTACATGAAAAAGTGAACTGAGATTGATGGAGGTACAATATCATTAAAATGTAAGGAATGTTAGAGTTCTGCAACCGTTCAATTGAATTTTTTACTCAGGAGATTGCAAGTTGCAATAGACAAAACAAAGAATGAATATTGTAACTGGTAACCATTATACAAAACAAGATGTACTAAAAATAAGATGATATTTCTGTTGCATCCGAATTTGATTCCTTCATTTTGGTTCTTCTGAAATATCAGTTGTTTGTCATTCACACTTCCTCTGCTCTTGTAAACTGCAGTGCCCATTATATTCTATAGCTTGCAACACTATCTATCCTTGGCCGGTTCTCTTATTTTCATTCCTCTGATCATTGTACCTGCAATGGGTGGAACCGATGTAAGCAGCTGCTTTCAGTAGTCAGAAAATTAGATTAGCTAAATTTCCTTATTTGTTCCTCATATTTTCCTGAAATGATGACAGAAGGATACTGCTACAGTAATTTCCACTATGCTGCTACTCTCTGGCATCACAACAATACTTCATACACACTTTGGTACTCGCCTCCCACTGGTTCAAGGCAGTTCATTTGTTTATTTAGCACCTGCATTGGCTATAATGAATTCACGAGAGTTCCGGAATCTGACCGAACATGTAAGCCCTTCCAGTGGCAGAATTCTCTTCACCTAAGATGATTGGTAATTTGTCTTCTATACAACAGGGGAGGGGGCGCAACTGTGTAAAAGGGAAATTAATCATTGGTTGCAACCTGGATACCCAAACAAACTGCAGAAATATTTTACTCTAATTAAGCTCTTAGGTATTGACTCCACATGCAAAAAACATTCACGTTCAGAAATTCCAGAACCAAAGTTTTATTTAAGTGCGTGCTCTTTGAAATCATTTTAGAATAGATGCAGTGAATAAGAGGTCTCCAGCAGTTTCTTTCTTATTGAATATCTTTATTTCCATCATTTTATATTCTGATAAAACTTAAAGATTGAAAAGATTTATTAGAATAATTTAATTCCTTGGTTAAAATCGAAAAATTGTTCAATTGTGACAGGGGGCATGATGAACCCTATGCTGAATGAAATTTTAGTTAAAACTTTTCCTTCTGGTTTTTGTTTTATTTAGAATTTGATACTTACAAATTTTGCTGCATGTGTTTCGACAGAGATTCAGGCACATTATGAGGGAATTACAGGGGGCTATAATTGTAGGCTCAATTTTCCAGTGCATAATGGGCTTCAGTGGTTTGATGTCTCTAGTCTTGAGGTAATCTTGCAGAGGCTTCCTCTTTTGGGATGTTCAGTTTCCTTATTTTTATTTTGGAAGAGTACCAAGCATGTGGGGTTGGCTGGGCTTCTCAGTTTTCCAACCTCTGGATGCTGGCAATTAATGGAGATGTTGCATATGCTTATTTATGTTTGATTGCACCATAAGGGCACTTAAGCGCGACTCAGTGTGCAGAAGAACAAGATAGTATTATTTACAGAATCCAAGGAACTTCATGTGACTATTTTCTCCTGGACTTCAGCAACATGATATATTTATGCTATTTGATCTTAAAACTAACAATATTATGAAAACAAAGAAAACTCCATTTAATCTTAAAGTTAAGAACATAATTTTGGAATCTGATTTTCTTGACACATACTGCAGGTTCATAAACCCTGTGGTGGTTGCACCCACAGCTGCAGCAGTGGGTTTAGCATTTTTCAGCTATGGTTTCCCTCAAGCAGGTGCCTGTGTGGAAATTAGCCTTCCGGAGATATTACTGGTTCTTATTTTTACCTTGGTGAGCATATTCGAGCTCAATGCTGATTATAATTTGTTTAGGCAAATTATCACTGGGACATGGTATTTTTATCATGAAGTCCAGATTCTGTTCTTTGCATAAATGTTTGTGGATCAATATGAATCTGCTTATGCCATTCTAAACTAGCAAGAGATAAATCCATTCTTTTTTCTTTGCAGTATCTTAGAGGAATATCTGTGTTTGGCAACAGAGTTTTTCGAATATATGCGGTACGTAACAATAAGTACATATGTGATGATTATGTATCTTATTCTATGCGCACAACTCTTTCTCTGTCTCTACCTTTAACATTTTTTCTTCTTCTGGCTGCACTTAGAAGCAGAGGTTTTTGCCCCTTATCTTTTGTCACGACTTCTCAAAAATTGATCATTGCAGGTTCCCCTAAGTGTTGTAATTATATGGGCATATGCATTTTTTCTGACAGCTGGTGGGGCATATAACTATAAAGGGTGCAGCCCGGACATACCTAGTTCCAATATCCTAATCGATGCTTGTCGGAAGCATGCATATACCATGAAGCACTGCAGGACAGATGTTTCTGATGCAATGAGAAGTGCTGCATGGGTTAGGATCCCATACCCTTTACAATGGGGTATTCCTATCTTCCGGTTACGAACTTCAATCATTATGATTTTCGTATCACTTGTTGCGTCAGTTGACTCGGTTAGTAACCTTCTATCCATGTGGATCAGATATTGAATTCTTGTATTACACGGGTTCTTGCTCAGCACTTCCCCATAGTCAGCAATCAAATTATATTAGGGATAAATTTCTTTTGCATTGTTCTGAGACTAGGCTGAAACTAGTATTAAATATCTCAAAAACCATGCTGTAACTGCAACTAAGAGTGAATTTTCTCCTGTTTGTACATTTTATGGCTGTTGGTTCAAAATCATCTTCCCCAATTATAAATGAACTACTGCCAGAGTTCACAAAATGGTATTGGCTGGCATATAACATCTCCATTGTCTTAAGAAGATAATTCTGTGTAAGAGAATATTTTGAGAATTGCAAAGTGTCCATTGCATGTGAAAGTGCACAAACCAAGATAATCAAGCATGATGATACCCGGAATTTTGGTCTTCCATATGACATGTTAGACTGATCCAAATTCATGCACTCGCACAACTCCATGTGCTTGTCTTTGTTCTCAAATTTTTCTCCACTGTTCAAAACTTAAATTGATGCAAAACATGTACTATGCAGGTTGGGACCTATCATACTGCATCCATAAAAATCAATGCAAGAGCTCCAACCCCTGGCGTTGTTAGTAGAGGAATTGGGTTAGAAGGTTTCTGCAGTGTGTTAGCTGGACTTTGGGGCTCAGGGACCGGGTCAACTACCTTGACGGAAAACGTGCATACTATTGACATAACTAAGGTTGCTAGTCGAAAGGTTGTGGAAGTTGGAGCAGTTTTCTTGATTGTCTTCTCATTTATAGGTATTATACCCTGACTAAACATTTGCAATGAAAGTTCTCAGTAATTTTAGACACTTCTAGCAGTCGAAACTTAGTTAATGTAGTTTTCACTTATGTGAAGAAAACTGAGTATAGAATTGTGACTCACAACAGCAGCTTGCATTTCGATGTTCTCTTGCATATTTCATCAATGTATATATGCTTAGAAGCAGAAATATCTTTCTCCAGATGTTGTATTGTAGTTCAACCACAGTCATATTCTGTCTCGAACATATAGAAATTGAAGAGCGGCTGCAAAGCTACACGGGGAACAACTATATGTGATGTACAGTTAGTTATATTAAGAGTAATCTTTTTCTATAAATTATTTCCGAAAAAAAAAGATTAAGATTGCTCATGTTTTCTGGCTCTCTTCATGATCTCCATAACAATGCATCAGCAAGCTACGATCAGCGCAATGCTGTGTAGATTGTAGACATGTAATTGACTTTGTAGCTCGGTTTTTGATAGGTAAAGTAGGTGCTATTCTTGCTTCAATACCACAAGCTTTAGCAGCGGCCGTCCTGTGCTTCATGTGGGCTCTGGTTGTGGCGTTAGGTCTCTCGACACTGCAGTACACTCAAACAGCAAGTTTTAGAAACATAACCATAGTCGGTGTTTCTTTGTTCCTCGGTTTATCCATCCCGGCATATGTTCAACAGTACCTGCCTGAGTCCAGTCTGATTTTACCTGGTTACCTTATCCCATATTCAGCAGCCTCTGATGGACCAGTCCACACTGGAAGTAAAGAAGTAAGATTTCGATCCCCTTCGTTTCTTTATTTTCAAAATGTGAACTCTGAAGGATCAAACATTCTTTCAAGTTTACCTTTCATATTGAGTAGTTCTCACAGAGCCATCTATTCTCTAGAACAGAGAAAACACTTAGTTCAAGAAACACTGCTAACAAAATTTCACAAGAAACATGTTCCATCCCTATACTCCACACCATGCTGCAAGTTTTGAATTCGTACTGAACGTAGTTCCCAAGTCCAAACAAAAAGACAGTTTTTTGTTTCCTCCACCACTGAAAGAATCTACTAACGCCACTCGTACCGATGACTGGATTCTTCTTACTTGCATTTCAGCTTGATTTTGCCATCAATGCGCTTCTTTCGCTCAACATGGTGGTGACTGTCTTGATCGCATTCCTGCTCGACAACACTGTCCCCGGCAGCAGGCAAGAACGAGGAGTTTACATTTGGTCGAACGCTGAAGACATAGCAACAGATCCATCCTCACTTTCAGACTACAACCTCCCAAGTAAGGTATCTCGTTGTTTCCGTTGGGCAAGATGTTTAGGTGTTCGGTAACATGCAAGAACTGTGGGAGATAATTGTGTTAGGATGTCGTCGTCTAGGTTACACTTAAATATATACTTATGATCGGATAGATGGACAGATTTTCTTCAACAGATTTCAAATTCTTGTACTGCTGGAGGGTGGCCCTGGCTTCTTTGTAATGTAAATGAGAACATGGGCATGCAGTTATAATTTCATTGTAGTACTACGCAGTTGGCTTATCCATATATACCATGGGATATAATGTTACTAGGGATGGCAATGGATCGGGTGGAATGGGGTCCACTGGGGCTTTGGGTTTGGAGAGGGTTTTTATCTTATGGACCTGGTAACGGGTCTTGACTCAAGGTGCATGGTGGATTCGGCCGACCTAGGATCGGCATAGACCAACTCGAAAGCTCCGTCTAGGATCAGTCTACTTATTGTTTATGGTTGGTTTTGGGACGGTCACTGGCCTTCATGTGAGCCTAATTGGATCTGTTTTTAAACCCAGGCTTGAATCAGGGTTGAATGTGCCCTTTTTTTTTTTTTAACAACGGCTTAAATTTATGATTATTATGAAATAAATAAATAACAAATTCAGTCACACAAAAATTTGTAACTAGAAAAAATAATTGTTAGGACTATATAATGAACTTAAATAATAATTTGACTAAAAAAGCTTACAATATTAACCTTGGATGATAATAAATTCAAAAATATTAACTAATGTAAATTTTATAAAATTGAATAAGTTAGTTATTTTATTATGAAAAGTGTTTTTTACTGCACAAAGAATTGGTACGACAGTATCATTAACTGTCGTTTATGAATGTGGAAGGACTTTTTATATTAGTATAGATATATATGTACTATGTGTGCTTATAGCTTTTAATCAGTAGTGTTAATTTTGTTGAAACATTATCGAAAAATTCTTACCTAAATCAGCTTTGACTTTGAATCAATTATAAAAATAAGTGTAATATATTTGATATGTAATTTGAGTGAAATATACATCAATCATATGATAAGTATATTATACTATTTATATAATTAATTCAAATTCGACTAAACTTAATTTAAATTAGAATTTTCCATCGTTAACAACTCATTGATGGCTTTGGTGATTGGTCCTTGTTAGAAGGAAGCCCATTTGTTCCAGAGCCTTTCAAAAAGAGTTTGGGGCCTAATTCGAACATACGTACCTTATAATTGTGCATTCTGTTGCACTTGCAAAAATTCCTAATCCAATCAAAATACATTTTTACATATTAATGTATGTAAAGAGGTATATTAACTTTATAAGAGTGCTTTGATTAGAGAAAGATTTATCCGACACGCAAAAATCATAATAATTCAATTAGGGATAAATATAGATTTTTATTGGATGTTGTTACTAATATCAATAAATTCGATAAATTTTTACTAATATATGGATCTATTTGTTAGATCGAAACACACATCAGGGATACTAAATATAATTTTTCAAAACATATAAGGTTTATGTGTAATTATATTAAATCAATTTTATTGCAAGTTTTATTATACCTATCATGCGATCAGCCACTTTTCTCACATTTAATATATATACAATTGCAATCAAATTTTGTTTGTCCAAATCTAATTTATGTTAAAATTTCTTGTTATAGTCGGATTGAATTTTTTATTATATTTGATGTTATATTTTCTATTTAATATGTGCATAAAAAATTATATTATTAATTTTATTTTTTAAAAAAAATTATACACATAACATATATATATATATATATATAAACAGGGGCCGGTTATAATTTGGGGTCACGGGGTTCTGTTCGGACACATTAGGTGCAATCTGAAATCGGAATGAAAAGTGCACTGATTCTTGTCCTGTTTGGATGTTAAAGAAAAATAAAAAGTAAACTAATTCTTGTTATGTATCGGTGCACATATCGTGATCTTAATATTTCAACTATTAGACAATCGATGATTATTATTTCGAGTCATATGATTTAATCGGGTCGGATCGGGTGCGACCCGAATTAGGGTAAAACTGATCTTTATGGCATTCGGACACCAAAGAAAGAAAGAAAAGAATGATTAGTTGTGTGTATGTACATATATAGTAGTGTGAGAATGAAGGAGGAGGAGAGAGAGAGAGAGAATCCTAAATGTGAATAGTGAATAGTACCACAGCACAGTGCAATAATTAAGACAACATTAGACTATTATTATTATTTGTTTGCTAATAATAATTACTGGCAGAGAGAGAAAGAGAGAGAGTGCACGTGCGCCTCCCCGGAATCGGCGAGATTACTTCAGTCAAAAGATGCCGCGCACGTGCCTTCCCCAGTCAAAGGTCAAAAGCCTCTGATTGCATTGCACGAGTACTCTATAATCTATCTATTTCATTTCTTTTTTAATTTATTTTATTTTAATGTTATTTAATTACAAAATAATTACATTTAGATCTTTAACGACACTTTCATCCAAAAAAAAATTTAAAATTATACCTACACCCCTAAAAGAATTCTACATTTACAAATGACCCCTTGCCCTTGAGGATTGAATGGAAATCGATGACTTCAACAAAAAAATTAAATAAATATCCAATGTTACCTCTCATTTAATATTTTTATGTATATTTTTATTTATAAAAAAATAAATAATAATATTAACCTCACTCTATATAAATACAAAATTATTAAATAAAAATATTACAGAAGAGTGAAATTGGATTTATGTAAACTTTTTGCTAACATTAGTATTTTTCTTTCAAACCATAACGAAATGGGATTAGGTTTAAATGATGAATTTTCAAAAGGCATGAAAATGTAATTTTAAATTTTTCTGGGAAGAAAGTGTAATTTTGCAATTTTAGAAGATGTCTATGTGTAATTAATCTTAAGAAAAAAAGCTAAATAAAAAGAAAATGTATTAGAGAGAAGGGGGTAGGATAAGAACGATGATGAGGACGGTTGGTTCATCTTTTGATCAAATCCAATCCACACATTTTTATTAATATATTCATCCTTTTGTTTTAATTATTAATTAATTATATATATAAAATATAAATATATTGGAATGGTGGAGTGATATATTATTGAATATGGTTTGCATGTTACTACTATATAAAGTAATCAAAGCTACTAAAAAATATATATATAGTATAAAAACATGTGTCATGTATAGAAAAGTGTAGGATTTGCTTGCTTTTATTTTTAATTTTTGAAACCCTGATCAGAGTGAAAATATATTTATTTATTTGTATTTTTACTAGAAATATTTACTATTTTTATCATATTAATTACTATTTATATATATATATATATATATATTTAAAGTTGATTACATTTAGACCTCTATGAAATGTAAAATTACTTTTTTTCTTAAAAAAAAAACTTAAAATTATACTTATAGCCCTCCAAAAATTCTCTGTTTACATATGAACTCCATTTCGTTAGAGTCTGAATGGACAATGTTGACGTCAATGCAAAAAATTACATGAGTTTTCAATTTGCTTCTCATTTAACATAAGCTACAAGCTTGCAGCCGACGTGAG